>NW_025888198.1:0-82222 GCF_002878395.1 Capsicum annuum | reverse complement strand
TAGCTCATTTACAGGAAAAAGGACTAAAAGTGTACGAAATAGATAATTAGTTCTCGAAACTAGGCTAAAATATGGGCAAAATATATTGATATAGGCGCGTAATTTCGCCTATCATCACCCATCGGTTCGCTCTGTGCTGAATTCTGCTCCCAATTGAATTGACACTGAACTAATCATTAGACTGTACTAGGCTTGACTGGACTCATACTGATTTTGTTGACTGGCCGTATGATATTGTTTGGGATACTATGGAATCCTTCTATTTCGATTGGAGATTAGACAATAACTAAATTTTTGGTATTTGATACCCCTAGGACTCGATAGCATAGATAATGAAATTATATCTCTACTCTAAAAGCATCACACATAGGTTATCATGCTTAAATTCTTTCACATAGATATTTTTTCAAACACCTAGGATACATAAATCTTATACATGAGAATGAGCAATATATGAATATCATGACTACCACAGTCAACACCAAAATTCAAAGATTAAACATGGGGGATACATAAATCATTATGTATTCTAGTTAATTCACATGAAAGTCAAATTATTCTTGACTTGAAATCCACACAACGTCACATACATGAATATAGTTTCATTCTAGAATGTAAATCATAATCTAAGTGCTTGAAAAAGGATTCTTGTACTCCAAGGGTGGAAGGAACCCAAGGATGAACACCTAAATATACCTTGATTGACGAATTCTTTGAACTTATTAAGGTATTTCTTGTAATTTGAACTTGAATGCTAGAGGGTCTAGGGTTTTTTGTTGAATGGGAATGCTTTTGATTTTGAGAGAATTGTGATAAACAAGGCAAAAATGCTATTTTGGAACCTAAATCCCGTGTTAAAGTGGGGGGAAAAACTGGAATACCCCTCTGGACTCGAGATTAAATAAGCTGAAAAGCACTTAGTGAAACAATAGGTGATGCTCTATGTTAATGGTATCTATGAGATTACCGACATGTCGTGTTGATGGTGACAATGCGATAGCCAATGCGACATGTCCTGATCGCATTGGCTTGCTATTTTGATCCTCCAAACGTGACTCAAACGATCTTCCAAAATTCTAAAACTCACCTGAGATGACCTATAGATATCCCTGACCTTGAATAAATTTAAAAATCAATAATCTAAGGCCAGAAAGATCATAAATGATATCATTGAAATATCGAGGCCAAAAATGAGACTAAGTGTCAACACTTAGCTTAAATTTTCTATGTCTATGACCTCTTTTAGTATGCTATAAATGACTGAAATGGGCAAGGACTTTAATGGGTCTTATAATATCTCCCCCTTGGGAACATTCATCCTCGAATAAGACTGATTAAGCTGAGAGACACCTGTACTGAGACTAAACTGACATGCATAGCTAAAACATGGCTGAATCATGAGGCATGACTCATGACTGAACTGATCCATGAATGCATGAATGATATAAGAATGATATACAGCTGAAACTAAGTAGGGAACAGAGTAAATCTAAGGTACTCTATTACCTTAGGTTGAGTTTGAGTGTGTGCAGAAGAGGTAAGGGTACTTGGTTCACATGTCTGCTTCTACTTTCCAAGTGGCTTCCTCAATGAAGTGATTCTGCCAAAGAACTTTGACCAAGGGAACTTCTTTATTCCTTAGCCTGCGAGTCTGACAATCAAGGATTTTGAATGGGACTTCTTCATAAGAGAGACTATTCTGAACATCTACACTCTCTACGGGGACTAAAACAGCCGGGTTACCTATGCACTTCTTTAGTAAGGAGACATGAAACACTGGGTGCAGAGATGCTAAGTCTGTAGGGAAATCAAGTTCATAGGTACCTTTACAAAATGCCTCAGAATCCTATAACGACCAACATATCGGGGACTAAGCTTCCTCTTCTTACCAAACCTCTTCACCCCCTTCATGTGAGAAATTTTCTAATACACATAGTCACCACTGTAAAATTCAAGATCTTTCTTTCTCACATCCGCATAAAATTTCTGTAGGCTCTGGACTATGTTAAGCCTCTCCCTAATCAACTGTACTTTCTCTAAGGCATCAAACTCCATGTAAGGATCCAACACCATGACCTCACCTCCTTCAAACTGACCAATGAAAGATCTATATCACTTCCCATAAAGAGCCTCAAATGGAGCCATCTGAATACTGGAGTGATAGTGGTTATTATACGCGAACTCAATCAAAAGTAAGTGGTAATATCAACTTCCCTTAAAGTCAATGACACACGCACTCAACATAGCTTCTAAAGTCTGAATGGTCCTTTCTGCTTGGCCATCTGTCTAAGGGTGGAAGGTCGTACTGAGATAGACTTTAGTACTACAATCCTTCTAGAAAGGTTTCCAAAAGTAAGAGTTTTTTTACGTACCTCTATCTGAAATTATGGACAATGGGACACCATGTAACCTAAATAACTCTCTAATATAGAGCCTGGAATAGTCCACAGCTGAATAGGAAGTAAGGACTTGAAAGAAATGGGCGGACTTGGTCATCCTATCTACAATAAACTAAATTGAATTGTGCTGATGATGAGTACAAAGTAAACCCTTCATGAAGTTCATGTTCACTTCTTCCCACTTCCATGTGGAAATACTGAACTTCTGCATGGAACCACTTGGCTTTTGGTGCTCAATCTTCATCCGCTGACAAGTAGAGCACTTATGTAATACCCCAAAGTTTCCTTAAGCCTAATTTCATCTCTATAAAATTAAGGAATGACTTTCAAAGTGACTAATGTTTAAATCACATAGAATTTTACTAATTTTGGCTTTTCATTGTGTGGAAAATTGAATTAGATTTCCAACGATATAGGATTCGCCCAAATCTGATAACCGGGTAAGAATTTATGGCTAATTAAAGTTCCAGTCATAAAACACCGCCATTCACACCCTTAGCACGTCACGGAAAGGAGTAATATCCCAAATGTCAGTTTCCAGTAGCCTAGTGTGATTGTGGCGCATCGTGCTAAAGTTTCAGGTCCCAATCAATGGGACAACGCGATGGCTCTGCGTCGCGGTGACCCTCAGATTCCCATTCGTTAATTTCCAGTGAGCCACCGCAATAGTGGCGCATCACGGTGGCCCCTAAAATCGGGCTCCCAGTTATATTTTTCCAGTTTTGTTCAAAAGTTAAAAAGGGTATTTTGAACTTTTTCCAAGCCACTTAAATCATCCAAACACCTTATTTAAGGTCATTACAAGCATCATATATCATTTTTCTCAAAAATCCCTCAACCAAAAACCCTAGTTCATCAAACTTCTCCTCCAAGAAATTTAAGATTTCTCCATCAATTCTCCAAATTGAGTCAAGATTTCAAGTTCTTAGTGCAAGAACTCTAGGAACCCTCATTCAAGAGTACAAATATCATCTCATAAGAAAGTTTTTCATCTAAGTTTATCATCCAAGGTATGTGGGGTTATGAACAAGGACAATTCTTTCGTCCCTGTGCCCAAAATTATATTTTTCAGCAAGTATCTTATTATTTGAAAGTAGGGTTCATTTGAAAGTAGGGTTCATACCCAATTATAAGTATTTGATGATTATGAGTTTACTAGTGAATGAATATTGAATGGCATGACTATTTTCATATATTTATGCGCGTAATGCAATTTTTCAGATTTCCAAATTGAGTTTAAGCATTATATTGAGATTCTTGATCTTATTATTTTGATATTGTTGAAGTATGTTCAAGAAGCATATTGAGCCTTATGTTTTGCTATGATTTTGAATGTTTATACATGAGTTCTAAATTGGTATTCATACCCATTATCACTATTTACAAGATTATGAGTTTTGAGAGATTTTGAAGATAAGTTTCATGTCTATTCTCATATTTTCATGCCTATGGTAGAAATTTTCAGATTTGGAGTTAAATTATTATTGAGTTCATTAACAAGCATTATCGCTATGAATTTACATGAGTTGATGAATGGGTTATATTTCCCTAATTTGAGTATTTATATTTCAACAACTTGTGCTTTGAACACCCTGAGATTAGTATATTTTGAGTTGAATAAAAGTATTTGATCTTCGGATCCCTGTTGAGTTTTGGAATCCACTTTTCAGAGTTTATTTCAGATTATAGACATATATGAGTTTGGTTTTCACTATAAACCCTGAGATTATTTTATTAAAAGTGGATTTCCAATGAGATGAGCGTAGCTAATTAGAGATAGTAGTATTTAGCACCGAGTCGAGTAAGTTACTATGGTTTCATACCCTAGAACTACGTACCACCATAGGATTGAGATTTATGAGTCTGAAGCCGAGATAGTGATCACTGAGTTGAGGTTATACTCCCTGGAAAGAGTATGATGCCTCTCCCCAACGTGAGGTTTCTTTCTTAGGAGGACAAAACGTTGGACTCCATGTAGCTCACATGGTTTATGTCAGTTAAGAGACCCTCCCTGCCTGTAATAAGTAAATAAATAAATTTTGAGTATTTTTCCCTAGTAGTAAGACTTTTTAGAGTAGTTTCTTAATGAATATTTTCACTTAAAGAAAGTATTTCTCCCTGCTAGTAAAAGTAAATAACAACTTTTGAGTATATTTATTAAGGTAAGTATTTTCCCTAATGATTTTAGGAACCAAGTGTAAAGGATCACAAAACTTATTCAGATATTGAATTACTTGAGATCTTTAGTTACAGAGTTACAACATTAGTTTTCAGACACAAAGATGAGCTCCTTTTTCATATAGCCTATATGAATTGAGATAAAGTATTTCTTGTGCAAAAAGAAATTTTAGATTTTATTTTGTTTACAAGAGTAAGAGAACAAGAAGAGAATATAGATTTTAGAACTAAATATTGTGGCTCCTGAGATTTGTCAAGCATGTCTTGCTTCTTATTGCTACTTATTTCAGTATTTCAGCTTATGTGAGTCACTTATACTCAGTATGCACTATTTTATAAATGATGAGTATGAGATATGTTTTTTCTTATGCATTCACCCCTATATATGCAGTACATCCTCAAAGTACTGCCTATGTGCTATTTTGTCTCATAGTATAGGTACAAGTTTCAGTATGCACATTCAGACTCAGACAGTTGTAGATTCCAGCCTGTGAGATGATGAGTCCTTCTACTTCAGGGACTTCAATTATACTTATTTATATTTTTTACTTTATCATTCATACGTATTAATTTATGATAGTTGGAGTAACTTCCCAGCTTTCTATAGTCAGTGTTAGTAAAGGCTTCATAGACATACAATAAAGTTAATATATTTAGTTTCAGTTTTCTTTGTAAAAATAGAGTTGTAATCATGTGAATTCAGTTTTGTATTGAACAGATTTAAAAAAGAGTTATCTTCCACTTATTTTGTATAGATATAACTATTTTATTTAGTTGCTTATGAGCTATGTCAGTAGAAGGGTTAGCTTGGGGTCATTTATGATCCTAAGCCCCGTGTGACATCTTGGGACCCATTTTTGGGGCGTTACAAACTTTGTATCAGAGCATAAGGTTCAAGTGTTCTTGGGTGTCTATAAAGCCGTGTCTGGTAGAGCCTTGTGGAATGGTACAGAGACGTCTGTACTTTTCTTTGAGAGGCTACGAGGCATTTAGGAAATGTTTCCATTCTTTCAAGTCTCAGATCGTGCTATAGAAAGGTTCTCTAAGAAACTTATATAGATTGTTATCTTACTCTATTCAGGCCATCTCTGCCTTATTTTTAATGTATCAAAAAATTGTCAAGATTAAGTCCTTACTGATAAAGCTTTCTCAGATAGTCTCAATAGATAGTTATGGAATTTTAAGCAAACTAGAAAGTATCCCATCAGTGCTTTTAAATCCTAAAGTTTGAAGAGCTTTATTCATGTTCATAAAAATTGTGCACTAAGCCCAAGTCAAATATACTTTCAGATTCTTCCTCAGATTCCATAACGATAATCCATACTTCTCTGTCTATGTACTATTCTTGAGGTAATATGATCGAAAATTTCTAATTATCTCCCCAGATAATGCTCTCAAACTTGCTAGCAAGTAGTTTTAGAAGTCTTACAAAGCAGCTTGAGAGGGGCCTTCTAGTATGTTATAAGCCCCTCAAGTTTAAATTTATGCCATCATTCTTATGAGTCGTTTAGTTAAGATAGAGTAAGATGTGTATTCTTAGATCAGTAAATATTGTGTGTTAAGTTTCTATCTCTTGTAATCTTGTTATCATTGTGTTGTTAAAACTAAAAGTCTAGTGAAGCCGTGTGGGGCTCTTTCGATTCACTAGCATAGTTGCTTTGTTATTCATCTCATTTTCTTGTTCAAAACACAATATCAAAATATAGTGAAGCCGTGTGAGGCCTATTTTGGTTCACTAGCAACTTGTTGTTCACCTTGCTGTTCTTGTGTTAGTTGGAACTGGGGGTTTAGAGGTGTATTGACAAAAAGAGTGGTAAGTGCAATTTATTAAATATATGTATAGCCAAAAAATTTTGCATATGATTGATTTAGTAATGAAGTCATATGTCCTTATGTGTTATTTTAGTAGAAGGTAGAGAAGGAGTTTAGTTGAAACTTATAGAGCTGTGAAAGAAGTTTAGGTGTATAGATAGGTATATAGTAATGATGTGTGGGCGGAGGATGTGTTAATGGATTGTGATTAAGATAGGCCATGTGATTATAATCGATTATCGTTGTTATGAGGCTTGAGTAGGCTAGTTTTCTTGATGTTTTATTTTATAGTTTCCAAGTTAGAATTGTGTGTGAGGTGGGAGTTGTAAATCATGTTGAGTTCTAGACATTAAGTTTGAACGATTGGTTGTCATCAAAGAGGATATGACGATTTCTTAGTTAATGGTACTAGTTATAGGGAAGTGATCTAATAGGCTTGAATAGTGGATGCAAGTGTTTGAGTCCAGCTATTCAGGAATAAGTATGATTTTTTATGTATGATGTTGAGGTGTACCTAAGGTTATACAGGGCTCTGCTATTTTCAAAATTTATTAAGTGTTGTCTGGTTAGTAGTAACGTTGAGTTGCTAAGAGGAAAGAGACTAGTTTTATAGTATATGATGTTTTTAATAGGTAAGTTAAGGAGTTTTGAGTCATAGTATTGATCCTTGTTGGTATGATCTTGATTCCTATAGTTTAGAGAATGTAATTCTGGAGATGTGATAATATATGATGTTAGCAGAGTATGAAGGGAGTAGCGTGGCTTATTAAAGGATAATGATATCCGTGTCAAGTGTTCAAAATCTAAGTTGGTGAGTGTTTAAGTTGTTATATGATCACTTTTAAGGTCACAGAAGTTTAAGGGTCAAATCTTAGAAAGAAGTATTACCTTTAGGTGATCTACATGCAGATATAGTCCTTCAGGGTAAGTTTGGTTTCCTATGTACTAATTTTATCCCAGAATCTAGAGCAAAGTGAGTGTATTTTAGGTTAGAGTTAATATAGTGGCTTACAAACTTAGAGTGATGGCTCAAAGCTAAGGGGGAGATGATAGAATGAGTAACTAAGTCAAGTTGTAAAATTCTAGTAGCTGTATCAGTAAGTTGTAGAATAACTGTGAGAAAGATTGATGCTTGACCCTATCTTATTTCAGTATTTTCAGTTGTCCCAATACCTACTTATGCCTTACATGTTAGTTCCATGATCTTAATTCATGTTCATGGATATGATAGAGAATTATGTACTCTCTTAGTTCCCAAAAGGAGGAGTTCTAGTTCTTTCAGCTGTTGGGATCACATTCTATAAGTTATGAACTCCAAATCTGGGTCATGCAACTCATGATTCATGTACTCAAGCTTTATGGTATGTTAAGTTCAAGTGCTCAAGCAATACTTTTAATGAGCATCAAAATTCAGATTTATATCATGCATGTCCTCGGGTTAGACCTCTTTAATAAGTTCATGATGTTAAATGCTCTATTCCTTAGGCCTCAAATGAGTGCCCAAGCTATGCATGGTATCGCTCTATGCTACAGGTCCTCGTGTTTAAACCTTTTAGTGACTTTTTCCTTAGGTCAAAAATAGTGATGATGAGCAGTTGTGTAGATAGGAGAGAGTAAATATGTCATGCTGGGGAAGATAGTCGTATGCTTGCTTTATATAATTCTATGAGTCTGAAGAAATATTGAGTGAAGTTTTTGTATATGACCTGGCCAGTTTAGAATAGGTTATGTACGTCTTCTTAAGAGTGGTGCATGGAAGTTGTCCTTGATAGAGTTTTGTAGGCTGTGACATAGGGGTTTTATGGGAGTGTGTTTAGAAGTGCATATGTGGTTATAGAAGTAGGATTGAACATCATGTTTGTATATATCTGGATGAATGCACTGCACGTTAGTAAATGTCTAGTACGAGGTTGAATGTGGTTTTTAGAGTGGTAATGAGAATTTTGCATTAGATGAGAAGTTGTGAAGTGCAGGGTGTGTTGAATTACGATTCAGACTAGTATTACAGTGTTAAGTGGTGTATCCTGCGATTGTGGGTTAGGTTTGAAGATGGCGAGGGAAGTTAGTTCAGTTTAGACATGAGTAGATGGAAATATCAATGGCCATGTGAGAATTAAAAGGTGAATCAATGAGTACGGTCTTTCAGGGAAAGGAATAGTTGAGAGAATATTTTAGAAGTGTGTCTAAGCTTGCTAGTAAGGTGTTGCATTGCCTAAGGCCTAGAAATTCCACCAGTCTATGATTCAAAGGGGTCTATGTTCCAAGCTATAGAGTCATAGAAATATTGTAATCTCTTATTCAGACGCCTTTTTCAGATCATGCCCAAAGTTCTTTGCTTCCTAATATCGTTAGAACTCCCTATTAGGGTGTTGATGAAATCTTCCACTTGAGTATGAGTATGTAGTATGATTTAGTTCGGATAGCCAAAAGTCCAGTTTAACAATTAGACGGTTAGATTTTAATAGTTTTCCATTTTCCAAACTAGTCTGGTCTTACTACCTGAAGTTTCATAAGTACGGTCATTCTAATAAATAGTTATTCGCACCCATGAAAATTTGTAAACTTTGTTTAGTATATGTATCAGGCATCAGTTCTAGAATACGGATATCTAGTCATGATTCAGTGCGTAAGTATTCACTGAACAATCTTCATTTTCCAATTATTCCAGCTCAAACAGTGTAATACCCATTGTGTAATCTTAGCCTTGTTTTATCATGATTTATGCCACTATAAACCATCACTTCGCAATCTATAAGTACGATTGCACCATGAGCATATCAAGGAAGTTCTAAACTTTTAGCACAAATCAGCTCTTTACGATAAGTAAAGACAAGTTCTGTGGAAGGCAATAGTCTTCTTTCATTCAGATCCTTTCTAATCAAAGATTCAGCTATATAGTTATTCTTATTATAAGTTCGTGCACTCACAGAAGTACTTCAAGGTTTAGAATAAGGTAGAATCAGTTTAGCAAGTTATTTCAGCTATGCACCCTTAGTTTTCCTCTGTATTCTTAATCTAGTGTCACGACACGAACTAGGGATTGGCCGTGACGGACATCCCAAACTATGAAGGCCCAGACATCCTACTCTACTAGTAGTCATGCACAACATTCATATAATAAAAGAAAATGCAGAATTTACGATCTAATACGGAAATGTGGTCATACTTTGGATTAAGTTTAATAATAAGGAATGAAATCCAAAAATCATTAACAACATCTGGAACAGTCTGCGAAATTTCCACTACATGAAAATGGACAACTATCTGAAAACTGGGACAAGGCCCCCAGTAGACCAAAACTATAATAGATGACATAATCTAAAAGGACAGGCCTTCTGGAATAGAGAAGGCTCACCATTGTAGAATCTGATCTGCTATCTGAATTATCTACTGCTTATCAGGACACCTAGACTGAGCCTCAGAACCTGAGAGGTAAGGGAGGGGGGTCAATACAAATGTACTGGTATACAGACCAAATCCAAAATAGTAATTTGTATTCAACATATATGAGAGCAATTTAAAAAAGTTCATAAACATATCATAATGTAAGAAATCTCATGGGCATTTTTGAGAGACTCTGAAAAATCATCTGAACTCTGTGACACTCTTTGTTTTACTTCTGTGCTATGTGGTATACCCTACAACCCTGAAATTCCACAGGCTATATGGAATCTGCCATTAACTCGGTAGCCAAACCTCCAACCCAAGTGTGCCGAAAGGATCGGAGTTTCTGAATTTACTACGCCAAACGGCTGTCGCCAGCATACAGTAATAATCTACCCGTATCGGCAAATACGGTTTTAGGCTAAGAGTTACTTGAACTCAAGCCTTCTTCGGGTAACCACCTAACCCTCTTTATGCCCATTTTTAACTCTTTAAAATATGCATTCTCTAAAAATATTTTCTAAAAACATTCTCTGAAGACATACTCTGAAAACCTACTGTGAAAACATACACTGTTATGGCATACATACTTATCGTATCGTCATACCATTGACTTTTAAGTCATATCTCTGAGCCATGATTAGCATATTAGAATCTCTGTTTCCAAAACATAAATTTGGGACCACCATATCAATAAATCAGTTCGAAGAACCCTTTCTTTAATTACTCATGTAAACACATGTATGCAACTCTCTTTGACAACATTTCAAATGATACAAGCTGGTCATGTCAAAAGCATTAATCTTATGCAAATCTTTCTCTCTTTAATAAAACACATTTATATCAAGAAACTCCCTCTCAAAATCTCTAAATCATGCTAAAAATACTATGGTATTTGAGTAAACTATTTTCAAGCCATAAATCATGCATATCAAATCATTCCCAACAAGACCACAAATTTAAAGTCATCACAAGAGAGGGATTTCATAAATTATGCTCTCAAACAATCTTCAAATCTGAATTTTTTTCATATGTATATGCATACATGTAAATAAATTAAAGGGGGAACGGCCTAAAGACCAAATCATCAATATCTTTAAACATTCATAATGCATATAAAATCATGGATCTAAAAACCCCTTTATAAATTCATGTTTGATAGATCTTTAAATCATACTTGAATATTTCAACAAGCCTATGTAGTTTAGGATAAACCCCACGTACCTAAGATTATTTAGTTTGAAAGATGGAACCCGGATCTAGATAGTTGGAACCGAATCTAGATTGTTTCGTAAACATCTTCACTTAGGAGGATGAATTCTTGATCCATTGAAGGGAAGGAAGCTTAAATCTTGATTTATTTTCTTGGAAATCTTGAATAGAAGGATTGATTTTCTTTATCTTGGAGGAAACCCTAGTTTCTATCTTGTTCTTGAGAGTAGAGAGGATTGAGATGTTGTAAAACTGATAATATATGGATTAATAACACTTAAGGGGTGATTTAATTCGTGTGAAAGGTTTTTGAAGTGATGAAAAGACCAAAATACCCCTACGAAATCACTTTTTAGTTGCTAAAGTTTTCAGCAGACGACCAAGGCTGATAAGCCTTCAGATCTGTCATAGCCCGTCAGCCCAGGTCATCACCTAGGAGCTGAAATTTATGAGTTTCTACCTAAGGCTGACGACATAATCTTATAAGTCCTCAGATTTGTGATAAGCCGTCAGAATTGTCGTCACTCAGTTGCCAGACTGATATGCTGGGTATAACTTTTTGGTTAGCTATTGGATTTGGGAGAAATTGATATTCTTGGAAAGATAATTCGAAGAGATTTCATTTGATATATAGTAGGACACCCAGTTCATTATATACAAGGATTTGTGGTCTATTGAAGTTGACCCAAGTTTCGACGCTTACTAAAACTCGAACGATAGGAAAACTTTCAACTTGACCTTAAGTTAGGGGTCCTCTATGATCTCAATCATGCTCAAATAGGTTCCAACATTACCTAATTGGTTAACATATGAAATTTACATAGGATTTATGGCTTTTGGAATATCAACGCATTGAAATGATGGTTTTCGTTCTAGCCCAAAATGCGGGGTGTTACGTTATCTTCCCCTTGGGATCATTCGTCCCTGAATGATGGGTAGGAACTTGTTGAAGATTAAAGGTATTTAATAATGTGGACATGATGTACCTTCTAATAAAGGACATAACTGATCTGAAACATTTAAACTTGTATCATGAAACTAAATTCTGAGCTGACTTTACTTTTGTTGCTTCAAGAAGCTGATTCGTGCTGAAAATTTAGGGTTCCCTTGAAATGTTCATGATCCAATCATACATATTGAAATTGCGAAGTGATAATTTATGCAAGTACGAATCATAAGACAACAAGACTTGGATCGTACAAGGGTATTACACTATCTGAGCTGAAATACTTGGAAAATTTTGAGATTGTACGCTGAACTCTTATGCTCCGAGTCATGAATAGATAGCTGAATCTGAAACATGATGCTTGGAATGAACTGAATTCACCATTTATATGGATGGAATAGATTATATTTTGGGGATGGCCATACGCATGAGACTTCGGATAGTAGGACTGGGTGAAAAGGTGGAAAAACCATACTAACTTGTCTGCCCGACTATTAAAATGAATTACAGACTAAATTATACCGGACACTTATACTTAACTAGTATCTCTTCATCACTCTTTCTAAAGAAGTTCAAGTAGAATTAGGGAGAAAAGAATCTTGGGCATGAGTTACACAACACATCCAACTAAGGAATCACTACAATTACACTACTCTATAGCATGGAATAAGGACATATAACTCATAAACTAGGATAGAATTTCCAGGCCCTAGGTGATGTAACTTCTTACTTTCAAGCTTAGCACACTCCTCGAATACTCCCTTAACTATACTATTCCCCTTAAATACCATACTCATTGGTTCAACTTATAATTCTCATATGAGCATTGACAAATCTTTCTACTAATGTCTAAAGTAGCTTAAATCCTTTCAATGTGATCAAGCCTAATTTTAAATCAAAAAATACAACATGCCACACCACGATACTAGTCTAAACCACATGATTCAACCTTCTATATCTTTCTAAAGATGACACCCTAAGCATAATGTGCCTTACCACTTCAATGACTAACTCTGAACTCTTACTATGGATTTACTAGCGCATGTTGCGTTCCTCCACATAAATCCCAACATGTCATTCAAGCCTATCTTTATAACCATATATGAACTTCAAGGCAAACACCCGTAAATACATACTTCATATATTCTCTAAACCATTGTCAATATAACTCCCATGCGCTACCCCAAGAACATACACATATAAATTTCCACTAACCATCACATATATCAAAGACTTCGCCCCAAATCTTATTTCAAACTTATGGTCTCATTCAAAATAGGCTTACAATGATCTTTTATCAATAAGAAACATTTACTTATCTCCACTATCATTACATAAGGAGGAGTCACTAAAAGGTTAGAACATAAGACTTTAAAGTATGGAAGGATACTATACAAAACTTGACACTTAGCCGAGGCCTGAGGAACAACGAATCAACATCAGGGATTCATCAAAGTGATCTGAATTGGGGCATACATGACTATAAGATGAATCTCATCAATTGTAAAGAGTATAGCATGAATTATTGGAATTGACCCCACTATAAAGCGTGAGTACATAAGTCATGAGCTGCATGACTTCAATTTGAAGTTCATAATATATGGAATGTGATTTCGACTATTGAATGAACTGAAACTCCTCATTTTCGAACTGGAAGAGTACATGACTCTCAATCATATGCATGAACATGAACTATGACCATGGAACTAAATCGTAACGCATGAGTAGGTATTTGGATCACTGAAAAATACTGAGATAAGAATGGGTTGAGTCTCACCCTCACTTTCTGATGTTCTATATCATACTGGCATCACTTCTAGAATCTGAGAGCCTAACTTGGTTACTTGTTCTATCATCTGCCCCATAGCTTTAAGCCATAATCTTAAGTTTGAGATATCCCTTACTAGACTCTAAGCTAAACTACACACTGCACTTTGGGGTTTGGAATACAATAATACACGTAATTAATAGAACTTAACCAGAATGACTACACTTGGAAGTGGAAAAACCCACTGCTAATACCACCTTCTGAGACATACTCTATCATTCTATATCCCCAATAGTCATCACATAATACTGGAATACTTACTTACTTTGGATCTTCATAAGTATCCCTATAGTTGGAGTGCACACCCTCTAACGCTTCCACTCTTATTTCTATGAGCTCAACCTTCAAGAACTCAATCTTAGCATCTAACTATTAACAAGGGTATCACCAAGCCTTTGATGAACCATACTACTTCCATCATAGCCTACCAATATAGTGACTCCAAACTTATATCTCTCTACTATGAGAATCAAGATCATATAAAAAGGCTCAACACTATCAATCAAAACTCCTTAACTTGGCAATTTAGAACACCACATACCATCTAACTATTCTTTCTCCACCTAGCAACTCAACGATAATACTAACCATACACAACATGTAATAGTCTTAGAAAATACTGCAACTCCATATCACCTTAGGCATACTTCTACATCATACATACAACATCACACTTCATTATGAATCAAATAAACTTAAGATCTTGCATACGCTGTTCAAACCTATTAGATCACCTCCATATAACTAGTATCATTAATCAAGAAATCATTACATCCACCTTCATGGCTATCAACTGTCCAAACTTAATGTCTAGTGATAAACATGATTTACAACCCAACCTTACACATAATTCTCGAAAAATATTCATCATTAATCTTAAGCCACTATTATTACATCTACATTCTACATTAAATTCAAGCCTATAGTCTAGCATCAATCACCTACCACCACTAAAGAATGCAATATAATATACTAGTCTAGCAAATTGGGTCATTCTATCCATATACCTCAAAAATCTACTACATGCCTTCTCACAAGTAGTACTAGTTTACAACTACCAAAGCAAAGAAGGTCGGGAGGGTAAAGTCACATAATAGACATGGTCAACCTTAATCTTATATTATTACCCCATACAATCCTATATACTTATATGACTTTCTCACATCACACTTACTTACCCCAGCGGGCATTTAGACTACCTTCAAATTCCACATTCGACAATGAGTATATACTTACAACTTACTGGCTAATCTAGCCATTTTCATTCACAGCCTATAAGGGGTTTCTATAACCACCTTAAATACACACTCTGGGCTCTTTCCCTATATTGAAAAAAAAATAACAATCTAAGTCAAACACTTCCTCCATGGACTACCATACAATCCATAAATGGTACTACCACATTAGTCTACCATCACAAAATGGTAAATCATTCTCAATCAACGGTTATTCAATTATACATATTTAGTTACACAAAAGTCACCCTCACTCTGACCTCTAAAATTATGACTTCATCTCACCAACTTCTTGATCTAATTTCACTACCAATAGGTCATGACACCGATGCTTTAACTTATACCACTACTCGTGTGGAAATATAGTTCCAACAAACACAAGAACAACAAGATGAATATCAAGTTGCTAGTGAATCGAAATAGACCTCACACGACTTTACTAGACTTTGATTTTTGTGTGTTTTGAACAAGAATATGGTACGAATAACAAGGCAACTATGCCAGTGAATCGAAAGAGCCCCACACGGCTTCACTAGACTTTTTGTTTTCAACAACACAATGATATCAAGATTACAAGATATAGAAAATTGACACACAATATTCAATGACCCAATAATACACATCTTACTCTTGTCCTAACTGAACTCCTCATAAGAATGAGGACACAATTTTAAACTAGGAAGCTCCTCTCCAGTCTTTTGTGTGACTTCTAAAATTTTTGCAAGTAAATCTGAGAGCATTATCTGGGAACACCAGTGTAAGAAAAAATTTAGGATAACTTTTCTTTCGTATGGGCGACACCATAGCACAAATTAGAGTATGAAAGAGAAATATTCTGAATCTATTGCATGAAGTAGAACATGAAGAAAGAGAGACAATCCTAAACACCGTGTAGCCTCCTGCTTATAAGTGTGGCATGCTACACACCTATAAATAAGACTCTACCCGATGTAATTTCACAGATACCCTAGGACCATGAACTGTGAGCTGATACCAAGTTTGTCACGACCCAAACTAGGGCCTGGCCGTGACGGACATCCCAAACCATGAAGGCCCAAATGTCCTACTCTATCTGGTAGTTATGCACAACATTTAAATAATAAAAGAAAATATAGAATTTATGATCTAATATGGAAACATGGTCATACTCTGGATTAAATTTAACAATAAGAAATGAAATTCGAAAATCATTAACAACATATGGAATAGTCTGCGAAATCTCTGCTACATAAAAATCTGACAACTATCTAAAAACTAGGAGAAGGCCACCAGTAGACGAAAATTGTAATAGATGACATAATTTGAAAGGATAGGCCTTCTGGAATAGAGAAGGTTTACGACTGCACAATCTAACCTGTTGTCTGAATTATCTACTGCTTATCGGTACCCCTAGACTGAGCCTCAGAACTTAAATTGCTCTCATATATTTGAATTCAACATATATGAGAGCAATTTAAAAAAGTTCATAAACATATCATATAGTAAGAAAACTCATGGTCATTTTTGAGAGACTCTAAAAAATCATCAGAACTCAGTGACACTCTTTGTTTTACTTCTGCTCTAGGTGGTATACCCTACAACTTTGAAATTCCATGGGCTATATGAAATCTGCCATTAACTCGACAGTCAAGCCCCCAACCCAATTGTGCTGCAAGGATCAAAGTCTCTGAATCTACTATGCCACACGGCCGTCGCCAGTGTACAATAATAATCTACCCGTATCGGAAAATACAATTTTAGGCTAAGAGTTACTTGAACTCAAGCCTTCTTCAGGTGACCACCTAACCCTCTTTATGTCTATTTTTAACTCTTTAAAATATGCATTCTCTAAAAACATATTCTGAAAACATTCCCTAAAGATGTACTCTGAAAACATACTCTGAAAAAATACTCTGTTATGGCATACATACTTATGGTATCGTCATATCATTGACTTGCAAGTCACATCTTTGAGCCATTATTAGCATATTAGAATCTCTATTTTCAAAACATAAATTTGGGACCACCATATCAATAAATCAGTTGAAGAACCCTTTCTTTAATTACTCATGTAAACACATGCATGCAACTCTCTTTGACAACATTTAAAATGATACAAGGTGGTCATGTCAAAAGCATTAATCTTATGCAAATCTTTCTCTCTTTAACAAAACACATTTATATCAAGAAACTCCCTCTCAAAATCTCTAAATCATGCTCAAAATACTATGTTATTTGAGTAAACTATTTTTAAGCCATAAATCATGCATATCAAATCATTCCCAACAAGACCACAAATTTAAAGTCATCACAAGAGAGGAATTTCATAAATTATGCTCTCAAACAATCTTCAAAACTAAATTTTGTTCATACATATACATATACATGTAAATTAATTTAAGGGGGAAAGGCCTAAAGACCAAATCATCAATATCTTTAAACATTCATAATGCATAATAAAATCATGGATCTAAAAACCCCTTTATAAATTCATGCTTGATAGATCTTTAAATCATACTTGAATATTTCAACAAGCCCATATAGTTTAGGATAAACCCCACGTACCTAATATTATTTAGTCTGAAAGATGGAACCCAGATCTAGAGTGATGGAACTAAAATCTAGATCCATTTGTTGAACATCTTCATTTAGGAGGATAAATTCTTGATCCATTGAATGGAAGAAAACTTAAATCTTCATTTTTTTCTCGAAAATCTTGAATAGAAGGATTGATTTTCTTGATTTCTTGATCTTGGAGGAAACCCTAGTTTCCATCTTGTTCTTGAGAGTAGAGAGGATTGAGATGTTGTAAAATTGGTAATATATGGATTAACAACACTTAAGGGGTAATTTAATTCATGTGAAAGATTTTTGGAGTGAGGTAAAGACCAAAATACCCCTACGAAATCACTTCCCAGTTGCTGAAATTTTTAGCTAACGACTAAGGATGATAAGCCGTTAGATCTGTGATAGCCCGTCAGCTCAGGTCGTCACCTAGGAGCTAAAATTTATGAGTTTCTGGCTAAGGTTGATGACATATTCTGATAAGTCATCAGATTTGTGATAAGTCGTCAGAATTATCGTCACTCAGTTGCCAGGATGATATGCTGGAGTAAAATAGGCATAACTTTTACCTCCACTATTGGATTTGGTAGAAATTGATATCGTTAGAAAGATAATTCAAAGAGATTTCATTTGATATATAGTCAGCTACCCAGTTCATCATATACATGGAGTTATGGTCAATTGAATTTGACCCAAGTTTCGACATTTACTAAAACTCGAACTAAAGGAAAGCTTTCAACTTGACCTTGAGTTAGGGGACCTCTATGATCTCAATTCATGCTCAAATAGGTTCCCACACTACATAATTGATTAACATACCAAATTTACATAGGATATATGGCTTTTGGAACATCAACGCGTAAAAATAATGGTTTTCATTCTAGCTTGAAATGCGGGGTGTTACATCTAGCTAGCCATATTCAACGATGGCTGTTCATAAGGGGGAGATATTGTAATACCCCAAACTTTCCTTAAGCCCAAGTTCATCTCTATAAGATTGAGGAATGACTTCTAAAGTTAATAATATTTAAATCACATAGAATTTTCCTAAATTTGGCTTTTTATCGTATGAAAAATTGAATTAGCTTTCCAATGATTAAGATTTAACCAAATCTTATAACCGAGCAAGAAGTTATGACTAATTTAAGTTCCAGTCATAAAACACCGTCATTCACACCCTTAGCGTGTCACGGAGAGGAGTAATATCCCAATTGTCAGTTTCCAGTAGTCTAGCACGATTGTGGCACATCGTACTGAAGTTTCAGGTTCAAGAACTATATTGAGCCTTATGTTTTGCTATGATTTTGAATGTTTATAAATGAGTTCTAAATTTGTATTTCATACCCGTTATCACTATTTACAAGATTATGAGTTTTGAGAGATTTTGAAGATAAGTTTCATGTCTATTCTCATATTTTCATGCCTATGGCAGAAATTTTCAGATTTTGAGTTAAATTATTATTGAGTTCATTAACAAGCATGATTACTATGAATTTACATGAGTTGATGAATGGGTTATTATGACCTAATTTGAGTATTTATATTTCAAGAACTTGTGCTTTGAACACCCTGAGATTAGTATATTTTGAGTTGAATAAAAGTATTTGATCTTCGGATCCCAGTTGAGTTTTCGAATCCACTTTTTAGAGTTTATTTCAGATTACAGATATATATGAGTTTTTTTTCATTATAAACCCTGAGATTATTTTATTCAAAGTGGATTTCCAATGAGATGAGCATAGCAAATTAAAGGGAGTAGTATTTAGCACCGAGTTGGGTAAGTTACTACGGTTTCATACCCCAAAACTATGTGCCACCATAGGATTGAGATTTATGGGCCCAAGGCCGAGATAGTGATCACTGAGTTGAGGTTATAATCCCTGGCAAGAGTATGGCGCCTCTCCCCAACGTGAGATTTCTTTCTTAGGAGGACAAAACATTGGACTCCATGTAGCTCGTATGGTTAATGTCGGTTAAGAGAACCTCCCTGCCTTTAATAAGTGAATAAACAGGTTTTGAGTATTTTTTCCCTAATAGTAAGACTTTTTAGAGTAGTTTCTTAAAGTATATTTTCACATAAAGAAAGTATTTCTCCCTACTAGTAAAAGTAAATAACAACTTTTGAGTATATTTCTTAAGGTAAGTATTTTCCCTAATGATTTTAGGAACTACGTGTAAAGGCTCACAAAACTTATTCAGATATTGAATTACATGAGATCTTTAGTTACAGAGTTACAGCATTAGTTTTCAGACACAAAGATGAGCTCTTTCTTCACATAGCCTATATGAATTGAGATAAAATATTTCTTGTGCAGAAAGAAATTTCAGATTTCATTTTGTTTACAAGAGTATGAGAACAAGAAGAGAATATATATTTTAGAACTAAATGTTGCGGATCCCGAGATTTGTAAAGCATGTTTTGCTTCTTATTGCTACTTATTTCAGTATTTTAGATATTTCAGCTTATGTGAGTCACTTACCCTCAGCATGCACTATTTTATAAATGATGACTATGAGATATCTTTTTACTTATGCATTCACCCCCATATACTCAGTACATCCTCAAAGTACTGATCCACATATATGCCTATGTGATATATTGTCATATAATATAGGTACAAGTTTCAGTATGTACTTTCAGACTCAGATAATTGCAGATTCCAGCCTGTGAGATGATGAGTCCTCCTACTTCAGGGACTTTAGTTATACTTATTTGTATTCTTTACTTTATCATTCATACGTATTGATTTATGATAGTTGGAGTAACTTCCCAGCTGTCTATAGTCAGTATTAGTAGAGGCTTCATAGACAGACAATAGAGTAAATGCATTTAGTTTTAGTTTTCTTTGTAAAAACAGAGTTGTAATCATGTGAATTCAGTTTTGTATTGAATAGATTTCAGAAAAGAGTTATCTTCCACTGATTTTGTATAGATTTAACTATTTTATTTAGTTGCTTATGAGCTATGTCAGTAGAAGGGTTAGCTTGGGGTCACTTATGATCCTAAGCATCGTGTGACATCTCGGAACCTATTTTTGGGGCGTTACAACTTAGCCATAAACTTTTCAATGTCTTTCTTCATCCCACTCCACCAAGTGACTTCCCGCAAGTAATGGTAAATATTAGTGTCCCCTAGAAGAATAGAGTAACGCACTCCATGCTCTTCATCAAGAATTTGCTGCCTCACGCCATCCATACATGGAACACATAGCCTACCTTGGAAACCTAACATACCATCTCTCCCTTAGGAGAAAACCTCAACCTTCTGCTCTTTGATTGCCTCTTTCAGCTTAACTAAATTGGGATGCCAATCCTATTTTTCCTTGGAATCTAAAGATGATTCCAAACTATTTTCCACCCAAACACTACCTTTAACCGAATCAACCAAATAGACACCTAGTTTGGCAAGATGATGAACTTCCCGAACTAACTTCTTCTTATCATTTTCAACATGAGCAACACTACCCATGGACAATCTACTGAGGGCATTTGCCACTACATTGGCCTTGCCTGAATGATATAGAACACTCATATAATAGTCTTTCAACAACTCTAACCACCTTCTCTGATGTAAGTTCAGGTCTTTCTGCAAAAACAGATACTGTAAGTTTTTATGGTCTGTGAATACATCAACATGCACCCTATTTAAATAATGCCTCTAAATCTGTAAGGTAAATACAACAGCTACTAATTCAAGGTCGTAGGTAGGATAATTATTTTCATGGGGCTTAAGCTGTCTAGAGGGATAGACCATAACCTTACACTTCTGCAATAAAACATACCCCAAGCCAAATCTGGAAGCATCATAATATATCAAAAATCCATTTGAACCTTCAAATAAAGTCAAAAATAGGGTTGTAGTGAGTCAAGTTTTCAACTCCTGAAAACTCTTCTCACAAGAATTTGACCACTGGAACTTAACTTTCTTCTAAGTCAATCTAGAAATAAAGGACACAATAGATAAAAACCCAATAGCCAACGAAACCCAAGAAACTCCTGATATCTGATGGAGAGATGGGTCTAGGCCAGTTCTCAGTGCTTTAGTCTTTTGAGGATCAACTCTAATTCCATCATTGTAGACTATGTGACCAAGGAAAGCTACTGACCTTTGCCAAAATTTGCATTTATTTAAGTTAGCGAATAACTGATGGGCTCTGAGAGTCTGCAATACTATTTTGAGATAGTCTACATGGTCATTTTCACTGTGAAAGTAGACAAGAATGTCATCGATGAAGACTATGATGAACATGTCCAAGTTTTTCTTGAACACGCGGTTTATCAAGTTCATGAAAGATGTGGGGAATTGGTAAGACCAAATGACATGACAAGAAATTTGAAGTGACCATACCGAGTTCTAAAAGCTGTTTTCAAAATGTCACATTCTCTGACTCTGAGTTGATAATAGCCGGATCTGAGGTCTATCTTAAAAAACTAACTGGCACCTTAAAGTTGGTCAATCATGTCATCGATTCTAGAAAGTGGGTATTTATTTTTAATGGTGACTTTGTTCAATTGATGGTAGTCTATACACATTCTAAGAGAACCGTTATTTTTTTAGTCGAACAAAATTGGTGTAAGAGGTATTTCAACTGTTCTTTCAACTCTTTAAGTTCAGCTGGAGCCATTCTGTATGGAAGAATAAAGATGGGTTGAGTATCAGGAAGAAGGTCTATTCTAATGTCAATTCCCTTCCGGGAGAATCTCTGTGGAGATCTTAGGGAAACACATTTGGAAATTCACTTGCGACTGGAACTGACTCAAGGTTAGGTGACTCAGAACTAGAGTCTTTGACTCACACCAAATGATAGACACACTCTTTGGATATCATTTTTTGTTCTCTAAGGTAAGGCACAATTTAACCCTTAAGTGCTGTGGTACTACCCCTCCGTTCAAGGACTGGTTCATTTGTGAACTGAAAATAGATAATTCTGCTCCTACAATAAACTGAAGCATACAATGAATGAATCTAATCCATGCTAAGAATGACATTAAAATTCATCATCTATAGCTTTACAAGGTCTGCTGAAGTAACTTTCTGAGACACCATAACTAGATAGTTCCTGTATACCCACCGGGCTATGATAGACTTACCCACTGGGGCAGAGACTGAGAAAGGCTCTATTATAATTTTGAGACTGACTTCAAAGTTGTCAGTTATATAAGGGGTTACAAAAGAAAAAGAAGCTCCAGAGTCTAACAAAGCATAAACATATAAATGAAATACTTGCAACGTACCAGTAACTACATGAGGAGAACTCTCCTGATCCTGTCAGGACTAAAGTGCATAGAGCCTGTTAGGGTGCTGCCCGCTGGTTGCATTGGAAGCGGAACCCTTCTAAGATGGGTGACCAAACTAAACTAGGGGATGGTTATGCTGATTCTGTGAACCCACCTGAGGATATTATTTGATCCTATGGCTTGTCTTACCACACCTAAAATACATGTCGCTACCAGCCTTACAGACACCCTGATGATTTCTGTCACATTCTGACAAAGAGGATTTTTTTGAGAACTATTCACACTACCCTGAGATTTAGAGCCTGACACCCTATCCTTATTATTATTTTTGAATTTGGGCATCGGTGCACTAGAAGAAAATGGAGATGGAACTGAAGGTTTTGGGTGGAACTGAGGATGGTTTCAACCTTCTGGCCTTGGCTAAGTGAAATTAAAGTTAGCTATTCTATCCCTCTTATTCTCCTTCTATTTCTCCTTAGTCTTTTGTTCCCTAATCTGCTGAGCATGGACCATCAACCTAGACACCAAATTGCTCATGTTAGACCTACTATCAGCTACCACATGAGGAGCATACCTAGCTAACTAAGTAAACTTTAGGGAATACTCTTTCACACTCATGTTCCCTTGCTTCAGGTTGATAAACTCTAACACCTTAGCCTTCCTTAACTCTAACGGAAAGAACCTATCTAAAAAGGCAATATCAAACTCCTCCCATTCTATAGGCCCTGCATCTGTGCCCCTATTTACCTTCCACTATTTAAACTATGTATGAGACACATCCTACAAATAATAGGCAGCTAACTCAGCACTCTCACTAGAGGTTACCCCCATAATATTTGTCACATTTTGCACCATGTCAGGGAATTTCTATGGATCTTTATCAGATTTAAACCCTGAAAATAAAGGAGGGTTCATTAGGGCAAAGTCCTAAATTCTAGCTGCAGCAGTATTGGCCACTGTGTTGGCCTTAACAGTAGCTAGTTGAACTTACTAAGCTGCCACAGAATAGGCTAGAGTGGTGTAAGTTAATCTAAATTCTGCGTAAGAGACATACTCATTTAGGGGATCTTCTTAAAGGAACGGAGGTGTTGGCTAGTTCCCAGTCCTCCTTTTGTTAGTCTTTCTAGGAGGCATGTTCTATAAATAGAAGCAAAAAATTTAAATTAGACAGAGAGTTTAACATGAGTTCATGTTCACTCGCACAATATGAACACCTAAAGAAGGAAACATTTTACTAAAAATTCCTCATAGCCTCTTGCCCATAGTGTGGCATGCTACATACCCATGCATAAGACTTAACTTGATGCAGCTTTAAGACTCCCTTGGACTCTTTAGAACCTTAGGCTCTGATACAATGTTTGTAATGCCCCGAGACTATACCCTGGGTGTCACACGGTGCCTATGATCCCGAATGACCACAAGCTAACCCATGACTTGTACCTGCTGTGAGCACTGAATAATAATCATGAAAACATATGCCGAAGTAAAACTAAAAATTCCATAAGGTTCATAAAACTGAATAAATACTAAGTACATCTGCAAAATAAATGCTAACCACTAGTGTCTGAAAGCCTCTAAACCTTTGAAATAAAAGAGTTGATTGGATAGGCCCTAACTAACTACAACTGCTATCTGGAAGTAACTGAAAAATTAAAATACTATAAATAATAATATCACTAAATAAGTATCAGGTCCTCGATGGTTGATGACTCATTACTAAAGCTGCGACTAATCAACTGGTCAGACTAAGTACAGTAAAGAACCCGAGCGTTCGAACCTATGATATAAGACATCATAGCACAAAGAAAGTATGTGTCAATACTTTGAATGTACTGGTATGCTAAGTGAGGTTAGGATGATATAAATGGTTTACGTGTATGAGTATAACAAATAATTATCATAAAGTAACTGGATGAGAGTATATGCAAAACTGGGACTACTATACATATTGAACATACAACACAAAGGATACACTGTCTATCTGAATAAGTCTGAAGCAGTAGTACTAAGTTTCTGATAATTGATTACTAATAACTAAAGTTCTGATCTGGTAGAACTGAACTGAGTTCTATACTGAATACTAAATGTTAGATAATGAATAATGAACATCTAAACATACCTTGATTGACAAATTATTGGAAGTTATTGAGGGATTTCTTATAATTTGAACTTGAATTCTAGAGGGGCTAGGGTTTATTCTTGAAAGGGATTACTTTTGATTTTAAGAGAATTGTGATAAATAAGGCAAAAATGCTATTTTGGGACCTAAATCCTGTGTTAAAGTGAGGGGAAAAGACTAGAATACCCCTATGGACTAGGAATTAAATAAGCTGAAAGGAAACCAGTTACGCGATAGATGACGCACCACGTTGATGGTATCAATACAATTATCGATGCATCGTGTTGATGGTGACAACTTGATAGCCAACATGACATATCCTAATCGTATTGGCTTGTTGTTTTAATCATTTAAACATGACTCAAATGATGTTCAAAAATTTTAAAACTCATCCGAGATGACCTTCAGATAACCTTGATCATGAATCAATTTAAAAATTGATAATCTAAGGCCTGAAAGATTGTAAATCATACCATTGAAACATCGAAGCCAAAAAATGAGACTAACTGTCAAGACTTGGCTGAAATTTTCTAAGTTTGGGAATCTTTCGCCATGCTATAAAGGACTAAAATGGGCTAGGACTTTATGGGGTCTTACACATAGCTGTCCAGGACGAGATCAGATTTCTTGTGCTCACATAGTGGTTTATGATAGTTCACTACTTTCTCACATAAAGTATTAAATTTACCTTTCATGGTCAATTATAAATTTAGTTAATATTCCTGTTCCTTTCCTGTTGTCTTCACATACATTTGAATTTTATTGTCATTTCTAATCTCTTGATGTACTACCTACTTGAAATGATTTTTCATACAAATACATTCCATGTATTATCTGTCCATAGCGCTATATTGTTTCAATGTAGTGTAGCACCCCTCATTTTTGGGCTAGACTTTGAAGTATCGTTCCTATATGTGTAAACTTTAATACCAACATTTGTATATTAACATATGTGTCATGATCATTATCCTAGTGTATGATGTACTTTAGAGGTAAAAATTGTTCATAGGAATCACTTAGAACAAGGTTGAGCTAAGAGCCTTTGATTCGTCCAAGTTTGGTATTAAATTTTATAGGGGTCTACATTGAACGTGTGTAACTTTTGATATACAAAGAATTTTGTCAGCTCAAGACCCACCAAATTATAGATAATTGAGTCATCTTTCCAATGATATCAATTTCACATTAATTCAATAATCAAGCAAAAAGTTATGACTTTTTTCATGAGAGGCAGCAGGAGTAGGCTATATGCCTGCGCCGCCCGAGTTAGTCTGTTGGGATAAAGGGGGCGCCACCTGGGTTTCTCTTCCGGGATAAGGGGGCACCTCCCCGGGGTCTATTCCTTTATTATCAGCTTCTTAAGGGTTAAGGGGTACTTTGGTATTTTCCCCTCAACCCCAAACGTCCAAGGGATGGTTTATAGCATCCTAAAGGGCATTATTTGCCCATCCTCCTCAAAATTTCAGACGTAAAAACCCTCCCCTTCCCTATGAACAAAGTTCAAGTTTTTTCTCTCAAGAACACAAATAATTCAAGATTCCAAGTTCAAGAAACCCTCAAGAAATCTTCAAGAAATCATTTATTAAGATATGAGGGAGTTCATCCATGGGTCTCCTTTCACCCAAGGAGCCCATGAACCCTTTTTAGTTTTAAATTATGAGTTTTACTTGTTAACTTGAACTATCTCTATGAACCCCTCATTTATTCAATTTGAAGTTATGATTATAAGTGCTTTCAAGTGGAATGAGTCAAATCATGTTTTGAATATTGTAATTTCCATGTCATGTCTTGTTTATTCAGGATAAATCCCCAAGTTATGATTTTTCCAAGAAATCCTATTGTTTCCCTCATGTTTAAGATATTGTCATGTATAAGTTATGATTTTTACCTGTTTGATGAAATGTCTATACTTATAGGTTTTTGAATCATGACCCTCTACTATAGTTTATTGTAAGCTAGCTATTGCATTCAGTGATTTTCAATGTTGACGGGTTATGAACATTTGATACCTATGTGATTTACATAAATTTATCTTTTTAAGTATTCAGACAGTTAATCTATGAATCTTATCAATATACTTAGATATTCATATTCATGATGAGCATTATATGTTTTTATATTAATAAATATCCTAGAAAATCATATGCACTATTATTTTTAGAATCCCATGACCTGAGCTTATAAGTTATTAGTTATCAGTGATGCACTAGTTAGTATTTTAGTGTCTTTCAGTTGAGAGTAGGATTTAGCACCGAGTGAGAAGTGTGGGTTCAGCGCATCCTGCTTTCCCAGAAACTACATGCCACCATAGGTTTAGGGGCCTTGTTAGAGAGTGTTTCGCCTTGCCTAATATGGGCTCAATTTATTGATCACTCCAGTTTAGTTAAGGTTCTATTCCAATGGAAAGGATAGAACACCCTTCCCCAACGTGGGTCAGACATTGGAATCTATGATAACTCAGATATTTTATGTAGATTATATGATATCTCCCACAGTCTCAGTATAGTATTTAGTGTATTCTCAGTTCAGCTTTTCCCAAGTGTATAGACTTTTAGTTATTGAGTTATTGTTTACAGTCTTTTAGACTTCAAACTTATTTTAGATTACAGATTTATGCTAGGTCTTGCATTCTTAGATATTTTAGTTTTTATGCATTCATGCTCACTTATCTCATGTTGTTCAGTTATTCCATACCTCATATGCATAATATCCGGCAGTTCCAGAAAAATTATTTAGACTTAGTACTGTTCAGTTTTTATGGTCAATATCCATGCATGATCCACAGTTCAGTTTTATAGTCTATTTAGTTTTACATGAGATTTACATATAGTATTTATGTTTTACCGCTTCCCAGTTTGATTTCTACTTATTCTACAAAAGTAAAGATTTAAGTAACTAAGAGTAGTGATTCATCAACTTATCATATTATGTTTATTACTCATACTTTAAGATACTTCTCCTTTCTATTTATTTCAGTCTCTTGGTGAGTCTACTTGCACTTAGCATACATGTTTTAAGATAACGTATGAAATTAGTTTTACTTATTGCATTCTCCCCCACTTACTCGACACATTCTAGAAGTACAGATCCACATATATGTCTATGTGCTAAATTGTCTCATAATATAGGTAACAGTCATAACCTACGCATTATAATCAGATAGTTGCAGCTTCTAGCCAGCAGGTGATAAGTTCTCCTATTTGTGGGACTCTAGTCAGATTTAGTTCATGTACTGTGTTGCATTTCCTTTGATTTTCCATATGTACTGCTTCATGTTAGTTGGAGGCATGTCCCAACTACCTATGGTCAATATAGTAGAGGCTTCATAGATGTCAGTTAGAGTCAGTCATGTAATTTCAGTCTCTCTCTTCAGAGTTATCAGATTGTAAACTTTATCAGTTACATACTTATTCAGATTTCAGTATGCTTATGTTTCCGCACATTAGAACTAACTTTTTAATATATTTTAAGTCACTTTCTCAAGAAGTATGCGTGTTCATGGGTTATCTTTGGATCTCTTATGGTTTAAAGCATCGTGTTATGACTAGGGGATAGCCTCGGGTTGAGATAAAACTATTATCATAGCCCAGAGTTCAGGTGTCCTAGGGTGCCTATGAAGTCATGTCTAGTAGAGATTATGGAATAGTATAACAACATCTGTACTTTTCTTTAAAAGGCTACAGGGTATTTAAGAAATATTTTTCTTCTTTTTTGTCTTAGATTATGCAGTAGAAGTGTTCTCTAAGGAACCTATGTAGATTCTTACGTGAATTCATTCGTACCAATTCTGCCTTATTCTTGAGGCAATAGAAATAGCCCAACTTAAATCCTTATTTTCTTAGACAGTCCCTATAGACAGTTATGGGATTGCATGTGGGCTCAAATAGTATCCCATCAGTTCTTTTAAGTTCTAAATTTTGAAGGACTTAATTTATGTTCATGAAAATCGTGCACTAGGAAAAAATCAGATATGCTTTTAGATCCCTCCATAGAATCCTATGAAAGCATGTGATCTAGATTTAGAAGCATAGACCCAGAAGTTTAGCAGTAGTAAAGTAGAGATGGTATTATCTGAATTTAGTAGATTATGTATCTATGTGGGTAGTTTTATGAAAGGCGAACCAGTAGGCTTGCAATAGTGTACGCAAGAATTTATATATGTTGATTCAAAATTATATGTTGTTGATGTATGGAATGTTGGTGTAATGGTAATTATCAGTGTTTAGGGAAAAATATAAGTTTAGAGGTGTGATATTAGTAGGCTATGAAGGAAGTTATTATGGTTCATTAAAAGTTTGGGGATATCCATGTTACGTGTTAGACTCTAAGTTTGAATCTTGGATGATTGAGCTATTAGAAAGAAGAGTTAAAATTCTAGATGGTGTGAACTCAGGATATGGTGATACTCGTGAATATTCTATGTTAGTAAGTGTTTAAGTTATTATATGATGACTAGTGGTACTATAGGAAGCTAAGACTTGTATCTCAGATAAAAGTACTAATAGTGGCTTTTACATTTTCAGGTGTAATCTTTTAGGGTGAGTTTAGTATATATGTGTATTGTCATTGTTGTATATCAGACTCTAGAGTAAAATGGTTTCAATTAAGTTTAAAGTCAATAAATGGGACCACAAACTTAGAATGATGGCTTAAAGATAACTGGGAGATGATAGAACAAGTAACCTAGTCAGGCTCTCAGATTTTAGTAGTGATGCCAGGGAATCGTAGAACATCAATAGGGGAGGAAGATGCCCGACCCATTCTTACCTTAGTGAAAACTTTTATACATCAGTTATGATGACATCTACTCATGCCATACATGTCAGCTGCATGATCATAACTCACATTCATGCCTTTGCCATAAAAATCACGTATGCTTCCAATTTCTAGTATGAGGAGTTTCAGTTCACTCAATAGTACAAATCATGTTTCATGAAATCATGAACTCCGAACTCTGGTCATGCAGCTCATGACTCATGTACCCATGCTTTACAGTATGTTCAGTTACAGGTAGTCATGCTACACTCTTACCGACCAGTGAAATTCAGATTTTGTCATGTATGTTCTCAGATTAGATATTTTTGATGGATCCATAATGTTGATATTCTATTTCTCAGGCCTCATTTAAGTGTCAAGTTACATACAATATCCGTCTTTGATTCAGGATCTCATGTTCTAACAATTCAGTGATCTCTTCTTATGTAATAATAGTGGCTAGAAGTAATTGTTTAAATGAGAGAGAGTAGATGTCACATGATAGGAAGAGAAATTATTGCATGATTGTTGTATCTTAGGTTATAAGTATGAAGGTTGATTGAGGTAGAGCTTTTGATGCATATCATGGTTAGTTGAAATTTTATGTGTGATTTTCTTAAGAATAGTGAGATGGAAGCTATAATGATAGAAGTATTAGATAACACAGGAAAGATGCTTTTATGGATGTTTTTTTAGACGATCATATGTGGTTATGAAGATAGATTTGAATGTAATGTTTGTATATAAGTGGATGACTGCATTATGCCTTAGTAAATTCCCAGTAAGAGCTTGAATGTAGCTGTTAAAGTGGTAATAAAGATTATTCATGAGATAAGAAGTTATGAAATTACAGGGGGTATTGAATTCATGGTTTAGACTAGTATTATAGTGTTATGTTTGCTCTTTGTTTATTCGAGTAGGCTTGAAAATTGTAAGAGAATTAGTTCAGCTTAGACTTCATTAAATAGAGTCATCAGTGCCTAGGTGAAGATTTTAAGTAGCCTCAAGAAAGGTGCATTATTAAAGTGGAATGTATAGTTGAGGGAATATTTGAAGAGTATGCCTCACCTTGAAAGTAGTAGCTGCATGTTCTAAGGCCTAGTAATTCTATTACATCTTAGGTTTCTTAGGCCTATGTTCTATGTTACAGAGTTATATCCATATTAAGTTTTCTTATTCAGATATCTCACTCAGATCATGATCAAGATTCGTTGCTTCCTAATGATATTAGAACTTCTTGGAAATGGTGTTGAAGAAATACTTCAGTTGAGTATAAGCTTTCAGTATGAGTTAGTCCTTATAGCCAACAATTCAGTTTAGTAATTTGATAAATGTTCCTAAGGTTTTCCATCTTTCTATCTAGTCATACTATCTGAAGTCTCATGAATATGGATATTCCAAGAGGTAATTTGTTATTCATCCAGGTAATTTGCAAATTCATCCCAGTTAATGTATCATGCATCAGTTTCAGATTCCAGATATTCAGTCATAATTCAGTTTATAAGCGTCCCGTGCATCATCTCAGTCTTTCCTTAGTATTTCAGCCAAGTCAGTATCATTCGGGGGATGAAATACCCCAAGGGAGAGATGTATTGTAATACCTCGAGTATTCATCTTCTAAACCTCTAATATTTTCTTCACGAAACAAGATCCTGCTTTAATTAATGGTTACTCATAAGTTGAATCTCTCATTTCTATCTCAGCCTTATAGCCATTCTCATGTCATTGCATATATTCATTAAATTATTTCAGTTCATGTATCATGCTTAAACTTAGTTAGAAGTCATGTTTCGAGTCATGTATGTTCAGAATATGATATAAGTTGCCTTAGTACTCTCAGTCTAACCTTGCTCATTCAAGGAATAATGATTCCAAGGGGGAGATAATATAACACCCCACATTTTTAGGCTAGACTTTGAAGCGTCTTTCCTATGTGTGTAAAATTTAATCCCATGGTTTGTATGTTATTACATGTGTCATGATCATTATCCTAGTGTGTAAAGTGCTTTAGAGGTGAAAAATGTCCATAGGAATCACTTAGAACAAGTTTGAGCTAAGAGTCTTTGATTCATCCAAGTTTGGTATTTGATTTTACAAGGATCTATTTTTAACGTGTATAACTTTTGATAAACGAGGAATTTTGTAGCTCAAGACCCACAAAATTATAAATAATTGAGTCAGCTTTCCAACGATACCAATTTAGCATTAATCCAATATCTGAGTGAAATGCTATGGCTTTTTTCGTGAGAGGCAGTAAGAGTAAGAGATATGACAGCACTGCCTGAGTTTATCCATTGGGATAAGGGTGGTGCCGCCCCGGGGTCCATTCTTTCACTATATCATCTTTTCAAGGGTCAAGGGGTAGTTTGGTCATTTCCCCTTAACCCCAAACGCCCAAGGGACAATATATAGCCTTTAAAAGGGCATTATTTGCCCATCTTCCTAAAAAATTTTCACGTAAAATCCCTCCCCTTCCCCTATGAACAAAATTCAAGTTTCTCCTCTCAAGAACATAAAGAATTCAGGATTCCAAGTTAAAAAAACCCTCAAGGAATCTTCAAAAAACCATTTACTAAGGTATGTGGGCGTTCATCCATGGGTCCTCTTTCACCCATGGAGCCTAAGAAACCTTTTTGTTTAAAATAATGAGTTTTACATGTTTAAGTTGAACTATCTCCATGAGTCTCTCGTTTATTTAATTTCAAGTTATGATTATAAGTGATTTCAAGTGGAATGAGCCATATCATTTTTCAAATGTTGCAATTTCCATTTCATGTCTAGTTGATTAAGGATAAATCCCCAAATTATGATTTTTGCCATGAAATCCTATTGATTTCCTCATGTTTAAGATATTCTAATGTATAAGTTATAATTTTTACATGTTTGATGAAATATTTAACTTATGGGTTTTTTAACCATGACCCTCTACTATAGTTTTTTTTTAATCTAGCTATTGCATTTAGTGATCTTTCAGTATTGGCGGGTTATGAACACTCGATACCTATGTGATTTACATAAATTAAACTTTTCAAGTATTCAGACAGTTAATCAATTAATCTAATAAGTATACTTAGATATTAATATTCATGATGACATTATCAGTTTTTATGTTAATAATTACCCAAAAAACCATATGTAATATTATTTTCAGAATACCATGACCTGAGCTTGTAAGTTATCAGTTCATGCACTAGTTAGCATTTCAGTGTCTTTCAGTTGGGAGTAAGATTTAGCACCGATTGGAAAGTGTGAATTCAACGCATCTTGCTTCCCTAGAAACTGCATTCCACCGTTGGTTTAGGGGCCTCCCTAGAGAGTATTTCCCCTTGCCCAATATGGGCTCAGTTTAGTGATCACTCCTATTTAGTTAAGGTTCTACTCCAATGATAAGGATAGAACAACCCTCCCCAACGTGGTTCAGACGTTGGACTCTATGCTAACTCATATGGTTTATGTCGATTATATGAAATCTGCCATAGCCTTAGTATAATATTCAGTGTTTTCTGAGTTCAGGTTTGCTTGACTAAGTGTACAGACTTTCAGTTATTCATTTATACTATTTACAGTCTTCTAAATTTTAGACTTTTTTCAGATTACAGATTTATGCTTAGTCTTGCATTCTTATATATTTTAGGTTTCATGCATTCTTTCTCAGTTATCTCATGTTGTTCAGTTAGTCCTTACCTCATATGCACAATATCTCACAGTTTCAGAATAGTTATTTAGACTAAGTATAGTTTTGTTTTATGTTCAGTATCTATGCATGATCTGCTGTTCAGTTTTACAGTCTATTTTATTTTACATGAGATTTACATATAGTATTCATGTTTTACCGCTTCAAAGTTTCAGTTTTACTTATTCTACAAATGTAAAGATTTAAGTAACTAATTGTAGTGATTCACTAGCTTATCAGATTATGTTTATTACTCATGCTTTAAGATACTTTAGGTTTCTGATTATTTCAGTCTCTTGGTGAGTCTACTTGCACTTAGCATACATGTTTTAAGATTACATATAAAATTAGTTTTACTTATTCCATTCACCCCCACTTACCCAGTATATTCCAAACGTACTGATCTACATATATGTCAATGTGCTACATTGTCTCATAATGTAGGTCCCAGTTATAACCTACGAATCATAATCAGACAGTTGCAGCTTCCAGATAGCAGGTGATAAGTTCTCTTATTTATGGGACTCCAGTCAGATTTAGTTCATGTACTGTGTTGCATTTCCTTTGATTTTCCATATGTACTAATTAGTGGTAATTGGAGACATATCCCAGATACCTATAGTCAGTATTGTAGAGTCTTCATAAATGTCAGTTAGAGTAAGTCATGTAATTTCAATTTCTCTCTTTAGAGTAACCAGATTGTAAACTTTATCAGTTGCATACTTATTCAGATTTCATTATGCTTATGTTTCTGCATAGTAGAACTATCTTTTTCTATACATATTAAATCTGTTGCTCAAGTAGTATGCCAGTTCATGGGTTATCTTGGGATCCCTTATGGTTTCAAGCACCATTTTACGACTAGGGGGTAGCCTCATGTCGTGAAATGTAGGTTCTGGCTCTAAAGTCCGCGATCAGGCGCCTTATTAGGATCTCTATCTTCTACCTTTGGTGAGCCTCTTTCCTACCAGGATGCTGGACAAATTTCTTATAGTTTCTTTCCTTTTAGTATTGGTACCTATTAGAGGCTTCACAGGCTGGTGTAGTTGTCAAATAAACTTTGTCATTTCTTGTCTTTATTATGACTATTAATATTGTTTAATATTAAGTGGTGTTAATAAACATTGGAGAAAATATTTTCTCCTTTAAGAAATCTTATTTCAAACTCATATTGTTTTAGTTATATTACTTCATGTTCGTTTCATTATCATGTGTTATGATAGAACGTTCGCTCGTGCTAAAAATAGTGTCGGGTGCGTGTCATGTACAGGGCCTAAGCTTGGGGAGTGACATGCAGGAATACAGTCTAATAAAGGACACAATGCTTTTACATGTAAATTTCTTGCTTAAGAGAGAAAACAATGACCTGCATCCAGGATTTCAAAGATCCACTATACTCAAGCAAACTTCTTAAATACAATCTCAATGGATTAACCTCCTAATCCTCTTTTTCCTAGCAATAACTCTATTACAAGGAAACACAAGCAGTAACTCTACTACTTCTCTTCTCCAGCTAACATTAACTGGACTTCGCAAGCTAACTCTTGCTTGAAATAATCACCTAACTCTATATGATCACAAAATGAAGGTTTTCACCTCAAAAACCTACTGACAATCATAAAAAGATGAAGGCAAGCATCTAAGTACAAAATACAAAGACACAACTGCAACAAGAAAGTAAAAATACAACTCGAATATTAACTAGTTTCTGTTGCAGTGTGTAGCCTTTGATTCACCACTTCAGAAAGATAGTTTTGTTGTAAGTATATGGTAGTGTTGGTTTTCTTGTAAAGGAAGATAAACAATATAAACTGTGACAAAAGAAAACCTACAAGACATCCCATTGGTTGAGTCAAAAAAGTTGCTGACAACTTTTCACCAACTTTTGTACTTTGTTTCAATTGGACTGTTGGATGTGACAACGACAGGTGAGCTCAACCTGTTTCCTAATGCGTTGTAGCTTTTTTCATTATAAAAACTCCAGGAAACAGGTCCCAAACAATGAATTTGTCAATCATCAAAACTAAGGACTTAACAAAACTTTACTAGAAATATATGATTTGAAAAAATCTACTTTAATATTTTCACAAACGTCACTTAGCTAATAGAAAAATTGAATTTAAATTTGTCTTCTGTAACGATCGAATTAATGTCGTATATCATCCTACTTTTGAAAAATTCATGCAACCACATTTGGACAGATTTTTCCTTTCGAAGTAAATGTGTAGTAAAATATTACAACAAGGATGTGTTTCCTTTCCAATCACTGACTCGTGATGGTCTTTCATCAAAATATTTATAATAAAAGTAATTGCAAAGCTTAGAGAAAGTACATTCAACAACTGTTTGAAGCAACTCCCCACCCCTCTTTCTTTCTTCCTACCTCGCCCTTTTTCCTTTAAGGAATTACTACTTTGTAACAACATACTATGCTAATCATGTTCAAAACAGTAATACGGTGAAAACTGTATTACAAGATAGCATCCTCCGTATCAAAATCGCATATACACTTACATGCAAGTTTGATACATAATGAAGATGACTTGAAGTTATAGTGCTCTGTTAAAGTAATTCTCCATCAACACAAGTGAAATTAGAAAGATCATGTGCTACATATTAATGAGTCCCTAATTATCATATATCCTGTGTAACTATGTGTATAAACCTGTACCAGGAGACTTAAGCATTAAATCAATGGAGCATTCCTGTTGTCACCAGAACATTTAATCAATCGACATTAGCACATAATTGTGCAATAGGATTGCAAGTTTTTGAATGTTCTCAAATCTACAATAAACTCTAAATTGTGACATAGAATTCATTTCAACAAGTAAAAAATAACTTGAAGAGAGTCATGTTTTCCGTCACATATTATAGTTTAAAAATGTAGACTTTGTTTAACTAATCAAACGCCAGAGTGCGTAAAAACCAAACTAAAGCCTCTACATTACTAGTCTTTCTAAATAACTATAAATGCCTTTGATGTAGGTCTCCTCGGGAAGGCCCTTGATCCCTAATTCTCTCCAGATTTTTGTTATGACATCATAACATGAGCATAGCAGATTTATCTTCAAATGCAGCTATAGCAGATTCATAATCAATTGCAAACAAGCTGAAAGATAACTCTACTAATACAAACACCAGGTTTACAATATGGAGTATCGGGCTAAATACTTTGAGTCTCTCTCCATCATTTCTAAATGCCTAAAGTTAAAAACCTTCTAACAAACGAACTTTAAATTTCTTTTCTTCTGGCTCAAAACCAAGTGAATAATATATGGAAAAAACCTTAAGGGAAGAAATCTCACTTATCTTATCAAAATTAAAAATTGTACCAGGTCGCAATGGTAGTGGTTCCCAAGAACAAAATAAACCATTAACACATGTCAATCCAGAATATGCCGAAGTGGTAGAGTTCATTAAATCTCTAAATACGAATAATGGAGGCAGTGTTAGCAAATGAAGTAAAATTTCCAGCTTTGTCCTAGTCTTTAGGAGAGTAGTTTATCGTGAATTGGTTTCCTATGTTTTAGTAATTACCTTAATTAGTCGTTCCAGTGTTTTTAGTTTATTTTGTTACGTCTTTTGCCTATAAAATCAGTAGTCACAAACTATCAATAACAGTCAAGATAGCTCCATTAAATTCACTGTGTTGACTCTATCTTTAGTCCTTTACTTTCTACATATGCTTCTCTGTTTCACAATAATTTATAGTGGCATTAGAGCGAGCGTGAGATCCTGCAGTGAAGGAAAAAATATAGCTACAGCTAAACCTCTTTTCTCTAATTTGTAACACTCATGGCATTAGATAGTAACATCTTACAAGCAGTAATTCCTCACTTTGAAGGTCACTATGACCATTGGAGCATGCTGATGGAAAAATTCTTACGGTCAAAAGAGTATTGGCCAATTGTGGAGGACGGTCAAAAGAGTATTGGCCAATTGTGGAGGACGGCATCGATTCTCCGGCAGTAGGCAAAATTTTGACGAATGCTCAAAAAATAGAGTTGGAAGCAATAAAACTAAAAGATTTGAAAGCGAAGAATTATCTCATTCAGGCTATCGATCGTCCCATCCTAGAAACTATTCTTTGCAAAGAAACTTCTAAGGATATTTGGGACTCCATGAAAAAGAAATGTCAAGGTGTTAGAGTACGTGCCCTACTGATCAGTGACTTTAACATAAGATTTACCTATGGATGGAACGGATTGCCTAACGTGTTTCAGGGAAGCAGTAAAACAGTAAGTACAGAACACAATGATTTTTACATGGAAAACACCCGGCCCAAAAAGGTGTAAAAAACCATGACCTGCACATCTACAGGATTTGACCCCAACTTCACTAAATAACTCTGAGCCTCAACAATGACTGATTACAAAACTCTTGCAACTAACAAATAGGAATTATAAACTCTAATTCCTTTAACACAATGACTAGGAATTATAAACTCTAATTACTAACTATACACACCTCCCAAGGTATGTGTTCCCAAAGTCTCTAAGTTTTTCCCAACTTGAAGACTAGCTCCTAGTTTAGTTTATAACTCACTGAAACTAATATTACATCAATAGTTCAAACAAAATAAACAACTCTAAAAATCAACACTAAAACTCTTAACTGGATTCTATACTTAGGACCAGGTTCTTCAATGTGTTTCTTCAGTGATTGAGTAGCACTTCATGAAGTGAATCTGTCGATTGTGCTTTTATGCTATGTAAGTGCGTAGTTTATTCTGACTGATGCATCCTTTATTTAAGCACAACTCTTCAAAGAGTCATTCTTAATTTCAAACTCCCCCTTCAATCATAACTCTCCTTGCATAGAGTTCTACTTTAAGTGAGACTTATTCTTCAATTTTAACTCTTGTCTCCTTAGTGTTGTAGTCAAACTCTAACTCTCCAAAGAGTCCTTTAAATTGTATATTTTGCAAAGACTTCTTTAATTTTCAAAATCTTTCTCCTTGTACACATAGGACTCTTAAGGATATGCTCAGAAGTGAAACTCTTTTTTCACATGGGACTTTTTTTCAACTCAACTTGTTTTCTCTTATTATCAAGTGTTTGAATCAAATTTAACTTATTCTATTCCCCACGTGATCAGTCAGTTGAAGTTTTTAGTTGCACTAAATTAACTAATTCTGATTTTAAATTATTTATGCACTCTTGAACTGTTTGGATCAGTGGAACACGTATATCAACTTGTTTTATTCATATTGTCATTTAAGGTTTCAACAAATTCCCCCTTTTAATGATGAAAAACCTCTTGTCTTTGTGCATTCAAATATCTTCACCTGTTGGCACTAAAGTACAAAACACTAGAAAGAAACAAATTAGTCAATGGATTATAAACATTGCACAACCCTCTTATCTTTCCCCTTTTGACATCATCAAAAACCATTTCAGTGTAATAATATACTAGCCAAAGTTATTTGTTATGATATTCATGGTCACTGGGGCTATCATCAAAACAATCAGACAAAGACATTAGCCAACAAAGTAATGTATTAAAGAGAGCAAAAATATGAGTCAATTTTGCAAAAATAACCATTCCATTTAAATGCCAGAGCATGTTCCACATTTAACCTAAGCTAGTACTGAACAAAGAAAAACAACTAAGCATTAAAAAATATGGTATTGAAGTGGGACATGGCTAAGGATACGAATAGTGAGGAGCTGATGAGGAAGGTGGAACAGGTGTTATCAACTGTGTTAATTGGCGAATGACTTTAACATTTTCATCCCTTTCTCAATCAAGATCAAGCTTCAAAGTCATGGTCCTAGCTTAAAGGACCACTTATTCTACTTCATGACTATCAGATACAGCTTCTAGTTCAGAATTTATCTCAGCTAAATAATTTTTCTTTTCATTTTTTTTGTAATGAGTTTTATCCCTCTTTATTGAACCAGGTAGAGCAGCATGATTTATATATTCAACAATATCCATTATTGTTTGAAAATTCAAATATAAACTTGGACTGAGAAATCCTAAAAGATCCGAGCCAATTAGGAACTAAAAGAGAGAGTATATCCCTTTTCATTCTTCAGAAACATATGCTGCATGTGATTGATGATCAAGCTTGGCAAAATTCACGGTATAAAATTGATATTTTGGTTGAAAGAGAAGAAGAAATTTTTGGTGTAGGATTAACTCATTTGTGCACAATCTTTTGGAGAGAGTCACAGAAAATTTAATTAACCAATTCGTCAGCATCATAGGATAAGAGGAGGATGAAATGTGAGGAATGGAACAGGTGTGCTCAACTGTTTCAATTTAGACAACATATGCTTATATAAGTGTAGAGCATACCTGATAAGAAGAACTTTGTGGTTACAATTATTTGCTTTACCTATTTTCTGTACAATCTAATACAAAATTAGGTTAGAAGAGTCAAAAATCTGAAATTGGGACACACAACTAAATGTGCAAGACAGAATTGAATAATACTTTAGCTAATAAGGTTTAAAAGAAAAATGATTATTCTAGTCAAGGAGTTCAGGAAATTTTAGTCATTTCCAAATCAAACCTATTCCTTTCAAAATGCTCTCTACTCAGTGCCTTTGGTGCTTCTCCAGTCATTTAAGTAACCCACATAGTTATTATTTTTATAGCCCTCAAGAGTAAAATTACTTTAATTTGAATACCATAGTCTCAAGCCATTGATTCCCACGAGATATCTCAAGATTCTTGTGACAACACCAATTCTTATGAATTACCAACAAAATTATCATCAGTTTGTGTTGGTGTTATTGATGCATTAATTTCTTGATTTTTTTTTTCCCCCTATCAATATTCCCTCAGTTTGTATAACAGTTGAACCAGATGGTACAACCTATTCCTATGGATGCTCATCAGTTTCACTGTCATTCTCTTTTTTTTTTGCCATCTCTAAAAGATCCATTCCCCCTTTTAATGTGGTGATTGAAAGATACTTTATTTGCTTCTAGTCTTATATCTTGAGCAAGTTTTATCCATGTATAAATTTTTCTTGACTCTTTTCACTCTCACCTGCAAAACAAATTAGGGGTTAACTTTAGGCACCCAGACAAGCTTGGGTCCTTTCTTATGATAAAAAGGATGCATGAGGTTCTTTCTAGCCAATCAAGGTAACAGGTTATGTGACCTATTTATCTGACTAGATTTCACCTTTTTGTTAGCTTGTGCTAACATGGAATCAGATTTTTTTGCTAGGCTTATGCTTCTTGATTTGTTTTTTGCTGCAACTGGACATTCAGTGGTATGATGCCCCTAGTTACCACAAATATAACACATATCTTTAATAACATTAGAACTTTTATAAAAGCCCAACCCAACCATTTCATTGTTTGTTCTTTGACCTAACTTATGAACTATTCTTGAAGAATGCGTCCATCTATTAGCTCTTTCAAGATCAAGTTTCAATTTAGAAACTTCTTGACTCAATTGAATAACCTTTTCTTTTTCACAAAAGTATTCATGTTTAATCTTAGGCAATTCTGACTCAATTTTTTCTTGTTCCTCACTTTTGACCTTTTTTCCTTTTCGAAAAAGAGTCAGTTTCAAGATTTTAGATTTGAGGGTCAGGTTTGATGAATCAAGTCGGCTAACCTGTTCCTTAAGAGTGCAATTTTCCTTTTCAACAGTGTTCTTACAAGTTTCTAGACCAATAAAATAAAACTTAAGACTTGCAACATTGTTAAATAACTCATCCCTATTAGAAGTTAATTCTTGGAAATCATTAATTAGAGCACTCATTAAGGAAATAAGTTTTGTTTTGGAAAAAAAATGCAGCTTTTTTTTAAGTTCAAGTATACTTACCTCAGAAGCATCATCTTCTCCTCTAAGTCTGAATCTCTAAGAACCATGAGTGCTGTTTCATAAACTTCATCATCATCTGAGTCAGATCCCCAAGATTCTACTATTGAATATTCTTCCCTCTTTTTGTTTTTTCTTTCAATTCCTTTTTAGCCCTTTTCTTTATCTATTCTATTTCCCAGACAGGACAATGCATGATCTGATGATCAATCTTATCATACTTGTAGCATCCATTTGGATTGTCATTAGACCATTTCTTGCTACCTGTTCCCTTTTTCATTTTGAAGAATTTGCTAAAGTTCTTAGCTATAAAGGCAATTTATTTTTCATCAAGTTTAATTTTTTCATCACTGTCAGATGCCTTTAGAGTTTGGGTATCCTCAGGGGCTACTCACTTTTTAGTTTCATCAATTTCTATTTCATAAGTTCTCAGATTCCTTACTAGTTCATCTACTGTCATTCCTATGAGATCCTTATTTGCTTCCCTAATAGCAGTCACTTTAACATTCCATTTTAATTTTGGTAGCACTCTCAACACCTTTTCTACTTGTTCTTCAATAGTGATGACTTTTCCAAAGAAGTAAACTCATTTATCAAGGCAGTAAGCCTTGTCATCATTTCATGCAGGGTTTCATTCTTCTTCATCTTAAAAACTTCGTATTCAGTAAAGAGAAGCAATCCTGAATTTTCTTACCTGAGAGGTACCCTTATGTGCATTAACCAGTTCATCCCAGATTTGATTAGTAGAGGTACAGTTTGATACTTTGTTGTATTCAGCCGATCCTTGTCCACAAACTAAGATGTTATTAGCCTTAGCATTTTTCCTTAATGCGTTTAAGTCATCAGCGATAAACTCACTTGTTACCTTCTTGACATGTTCACCATTTTCTAAATTCATTGGAATAGTATGACCATCAATGATCCTATCCCGTAGCTCATAGGATTCCCTTTGAATGAATATTTCCATCCTAGATTTCCACTAAATGAAGTAAGAGTCATCAAAGAGTGGAGGTATAATAGTGGATTGACCTTCACTGTGACCAGTAGGTGGTGCAGAATTCATCATATTGATCTTTGTCTTAGGTGCTAGCACTTTTTAAGACAACCTTGCTCTGATACCACTTGTTAGAGTACGTACCCTATTGATCAGTTATTTTAACATAAGAGTTACCTATGAATGGAATGGGTTGCCTGACGTGTTCTAGAGAAGCAGTAAAATAGTAAGTAAAGAACAAAATGATTTTTACGTGGAAAACATCCAGCTCAAAAAGGTATAAAAAACTACGACCTGCACCTCTACAGTATTTAACCCCAACTACACTAAATAACCCTGAGCCTCAACAACGACTGATTACAAAACTCTTATAACCAACAAATATGAATATAAACTCTAATTCCTTTAACACAATGACTAGGAATTATAAACTCTAACTCCTAACTATACATACACAACTCCCAAGGTATGCATTTCCAAAGTCTCTGAGGTTTTCCCAACTTGAAGACTAGCTCCTAGTTTAGTTTATAACTCACTGAAACTAATATTTCATCAATAGTTCAAACACAATGAACAACTCTAAAAATCAACACTAAAACTCTTAGCTGGATTCTATACTTAGGACCAGGTTCTTCAATGTGTTTCTTTAGTGATTGAGTAGCTCTTCATGAAGTAAATCTGTTGATTGTGTTTTTCTGCTTTGTAAATACATAGTTTATTCTGACTGATGTATCTTCTATTTAAGCACAACTCTACAAAGAGTTAATCTTTATTTCAAACTCCCCCTTTAATCATAACTCTCGTTGCATAGAGTTATACTTCAACTGAGAATCCTTCATCAATTCCAACTCTTGTCTCCTTAGTGTTGTAGTCAAACTCCAACTCTTCTAAGATTCGTTCAAATTGTATGCTTTGGATAGACTTCTTTAATTTTCAGAATCTTTCTCCTTCTACATATAGGACTCTTAAGGATATGCTCAGAAGTGAAACTCCTTCTTCACATGGGACTTTTTTCTCAACTCAACTTTCTCTCTCTTACCATCAAGTGTTTGAATTAAATTCAACTTGTTCTATTCCCCACGTGATCAGTAAGTTGAAGTTTCCAATTTCACTGAATTAACTCATTTTGATTTCAAATTATTTATACCATAGACTGCACTCTTGAACTTGTCAGATCAGTGAAACATGTATATCAACTTATTTCATTCATATTGTCATTCAAGGTTCCAACAAATTCCCCCTTTTGATGATTAAAAACCTCTTGTCTTTGTGCATTCAAATATCTTCACCTGTAGACACTAAAGTATAAAACACTAGAATGAAACAACTTAGTCAATGGGTTATAAATATTGCACAACCTTCTTATCTTCCCCCTTTTGGCATCATTGAAAACTATTTTAGAGCAATAATATACTAGCCAAAGTGATTTATTATGCTATTCATGGCCACTGGGGCTATCACCAAAACAATCAGATAAAGACTTTAGCCAACATAGTAATGTATTAAAGAGAGAAACCATATGAGTCAATTTAAAAAAGATAACCATTTTGTTTAAATGCTAGAGCATGTTCCATATTTAACCTAAGCTAGTACTGAACAAAGTAAAACAACTGAGCATTAAAAAATTATGGTAAAAAGTGGGACATGGCCAAGGATACAAATAGAAAGGAGATGATGAGGAAGGTGGATTAGATGTTATCAACTGTGTCAATTGATGAATGACTTCAATATTTTCATCCCTTTCTCAATTAAGGTCAAGCTTAAAATTCATGATCCTAGCCTAAAGGACCACTTATTTTGCTTCATGACTATCAGATGCAGCTTCTAGTTTAGAATTTATCTCAGCTAAATAATTTTTCTTATTATTTTTTTTGCAATTAGTTTTAGCCCTCCTTATTGAACCAGGTAGAGCAGCATAATTAATATGTTCAAAAATATCCATTGTTGTTTGAAAAGTCAAACCTAAACTTTGACTGAGAAATCCTAAAAGATCTAACCCAATTAGGAACTAAAAGAGAGAGAGCACGTCCCTTTTCATTCTTCAAAAATATATGTTGCATGTGATTGATGATCAAGCTTTGAAAATCCATGGTAAAAAACTGATATTTTGGTAGAAAGAGAAGAAGGAATTTCTGGTGTAGGATTAACTCATTTGTGCACTATCATTTGGAGATAGTCAAAGAAAATTTGGTCAACCAATTTGTCAGCATCATAGGACAAGGGGAGAATGAAGTGTGAGGAATAGAATAGGTGTGCTTAACTGTTTCAACTTAGACAGTCTATGCTTATGTCAGTGTAGAGAATACCTGATAAGAAGAACTTTGTGGTCACAATTGCTTGCTTGTACCTATTTTCTGCAAAATCTAATACAAAATTAGGTTAGAAGAGTCAAAAATTTGAAATTGGGACACACAACTAAATATGCAAGACTGAATCGAATAATATTTACGCTAATCAGATTTAAAAGAAAAATGGTTATTCTATTCAATCATTGAGGGGAGTTCATGCCGTTTTAATCATCCCCAAATCTTACCTATTCCTTTCAAAATGCTCTCTACTTAGTGCCTTTGGTGCTTCTCCAGTCATTTAAGTAATCCATATAGTCAACATTTTTATAGCCCTCAAGAGTGAAATTACTTTCATTTGAATACCATAGTCTCAAGCCATTGATTCCTATGAGATATCTCAAGATTCTTGTGACAACACCAATTCTTTTGAATTACCAACAAAATTATCATCAGTTTGTGTTGGTGTTATTAATGTATCAATATCTTGATTTGTTGTTCCCCCTATCAATATGCCCTCAGTTTGTACAATAGTTGAACCAGGTAGTACAATATGTTCTTGCGCTTTCTCACCAGTTTCACTGTCTTTCTCTTTTTTTTTTCTATCTCTAAAAGAGCCATTCCCCCTTTAAATATGGTTAGTGAAAGATACTTTATTTTCTTCCAGTCTTATACCTTGAGCAAGCTTTATCCATGTATAAATTTTGCTTGCCTCCTTTCACTCTCACCTATAAAATAAATTAGGGGTTAACTTTAGGCACCTAGACAAGCTTAAGTCTTTTCTTACGAGAAAAAGAAGTATGAGGTTCCTTCTAGCCCATCGAGACAACAAGTTATGTGACCTATTTCTCTGACTAGATTTGACCTTTTTGTTAGCTTATGCTAACATGGAATCAAATTATTTTGCTAGGCTTATGCTTCTTGATTTGCTTATTGTTGTAACTCGACATTTAGTGGTATGATGCCCCTAGTTACCACAAATATAACACATATCTTTAATAGCATTAGATCTTTTATAAAAGCCCAATCCAGCCTTTTCATTGTTTGTTCGTTGACCTAACTTATGAACAATTCTTGAAGAATGTGTCCATCTATTAGCTCTTACAAGATCAAGTTTCAATTTAGAAACTTCTTGAATCAATTTACTAACCTTTTCTTTTTCACAAAAGTATTCATGTTTTATCTTAGTCAATTTTGACTCAATTTTTTCTTGTTCCTCACTTTTGACATTTTTTTCCTTTTCAGAAAGAGTGAGCTTCAATATTTTATATTTGAGAGTCAGGTTTGATGAATCAAGGCTGCTAACCTATTCCTTAAGAGTGTAGTTTTCTTTTTCAATAGTGTTCTTACAAGTTTCTAGATCAATAAAATCAAATATGAGACATGCAAGATTGTTGAATAACTCATCCCTATTAGAAGTTAATTCTTGGAAATCATTAATTAGAGAACTCATTAAGGAAATAAGTTATGTTTTAGAAAACAAATGAAAATTTTCGTTAAGTTCAAGTATACTTACCTCAGAAGCATCATCATCTTCTTCCAAGTACGAATCTTCGAAAGCCATGAGTGCTGTTTCATCAACTTCATCATCATCTGAGTCAGATCCCCAAGCTGATACCATTGCATATTCTTTCCTTTTGTTATTTTTTTCTTTCAATTCCTTTTCAGTCCTTTTCTTTCTCCATTCTATTTTCCAGATAGGACAAACCCTGATCTGATGATCAATCTTACCACACTTGTAGCATCCATTTGGATTGTCATTAGACCATTTTTTGCTACCTATTCCATTCTTCTTTTTGAAGAATTTGCTGAAGTTTGTAGCTATAAAGGCATCTTATTTTTCATCAAGTTCAATTTTGTCATCACTGTCAGATGCCTTCAGAGTTATGGTATCCTTAGGGGCTACTAGCTCTTTAGTTCAATCAATTTCCATTTCACAAGTTCTCAGATTCCCTTCTAGTTCATCTAGTGTCATTCCTGTGAGATCCTTATTTGCCTCCCTTATAGTAGTCACTTTAACATTCTATTTTGATTTTGGTAGCACCCTCAACACCTTTTCAACTTGTTTTTCAAAAATGATGACTTTTCCCAAAGAAGTCACCTTATTTTTTAAGACAGTAAGCCTTGTCATTATTTCATGCAGCGTTTCATTCTCCTTTATCTTAAAAGCTTCGTATTCAGTAAAGAGGAGCAATCCTGAATTTTCTTACCTGAGAAGTACCCTTATATACATTGACCAGTGCATCCTAGATTTGCTTAGGAGTGGTATAGTTTGATACTCTGTTGTATTCAGCCAGTCCTAGTCCATAAACTATGAAGTGAGAACCATCAAAGAGTGGAGTTTTAATAGTGTATTGACCTTCACTGTGACCAGTAGTCGGTGCAGAATTCATCATATAAATTTTTGTCTTAGGTGCTATCCCTTTTTAAGACACCCTCGCTCTGATACTACTTGTTAAAGTACGTGCCCTACTAATCAGTGACTTTAATGTAAGAGTTACCTATGGATGGAACGGGTTACCTGACGTGTTCCAGGGAAACGGTAAAACAGTAAGTAAAGAACACTAATTTTTACGTGGAAAACACCCGGCTCAAAAGGGTATAAAAAACCATGACCTGCACCTCTACAGGATTTAACACCAACTTCACTAAATAACTCTGAGCCTCAACAACAACTGATTACAAAACTCTTGTAACAAACAAATAAGAATTATAAACTCTAATTTCTTTAACACAATGACTAGGAATTATAAACTCTCATTCTTCACTACACCCTCACCTCCCAAGGTATGCGTTCCAAAAGTCTCTGAGTTTTTCCCAACTCGAAGACTAGCTCCTAGTTTAGTTTATAACTCACCGAAACTAATATTACATCAATAGTTCATAAATAATGAACAACTCTAAAAATCAACACTAAAACTCTTAGCTGGATTCTATACTTAGGACCAGGTTCTTCAATGTGTTTCTTCAGTGATTGAGTAGCATTTTATGAAGTCAATCTATCGATTGTGCTTTTCTGCTTTGTAAGTGCATAGTTTATTCTGATTGATGCATCTTATATTTAATCACAACTCTTCAAAGAGTCATTCTTTATTTCAAACTACCCCTTCAATCATAACTTCCATTGCATAGAGTTCTATTACAAGTGAGACTCCTTCTTCAATCCCAACTCTTGTCTCCTTAGTGTTGTAGTCAAAATCTAACTGTCCAAAGATTCCTTCAAATTGTACATTTTGTATAGACTTCTTCAAATTTTAGAATCTTTCTCCTACTACACATAGGGCTCTTTAGGATATCATCAAGTGTTTGAATCAAATTCAACTTGTTCTATTCCCCACGTGATCAGTAATTTGAAGTTTCCAGTTGCACTAAATTAACTCATTCTGATTTTTAATTATTTATACCATAGACTGCACTCTTAAACTTGTCGGATCAGTGGAACATATTTATCAACTTGTTTCATTCATATTGTCATTCATCAAAACTTCAAGGTTCTAACATAAGGTGCTGCTAGAGTGAAGCATGAACAACTTTAAGCCTTGAGAAGAGATTTCAAGACTCTGCAGATGAAGAAAAGAGAGTTTGTCAAGATATTACACTAGAACAATGGAGATCAACAACAAAATGCGATTCCATGGTGAAAAGATGACTGATGTCATAATTTTTGAGAAAATATTACGCTATTTGACGCTGAAGTATGATTATGTTGTTTTATTCATTGAGGAATAAAAATATATAATTGAGTTATCGCTGGATGAATTACAAGGCTCCCTATTGGTGCATGAACAGAAAATGAACCACAGTTCAACTTTTGAAGAGTAGGTCATGAAGGCTTCTACTTTTGTTTGTTCCAATTCTAGAGGAAGGGGTAGAGGTAGAGGTAGAGGTAGTGGAAGAGGAAGAGGAGATAAAGAAAATAGAGATTGTAGCAAAAATTTAGAGCCAATGATTATGGCAAAGGCAGGGGAATAATTTTGACAAATCAAAAGTCGAATGCTATCGATGTCATAAATTTGGTCATTTTCAATCTGAGTGCTACACTAGGCTTCCTAGTGATAAGGATGAGAAGTCAAACTTTGTTGAAAGCAGCAAAACTGAGACCCTATTGATGGAAATAGACATACGAGAAAAACCCGTGAAAGATGTTTGGTATCTGGACACAGGCTGCAGTAATCACATGAGTGGGAGTAAGTCTTGTTTTTCTTCTTTAAATGAATGCTTTTGTTCTAAAGTTAGTTTTGATGATTACTCTACTGTGGATGCAATGGGAAAAGGTGATATTAAAATTAAAGACAAGAATGGTTTTGAAGAAATAATATCAAATGTGCTTTATGTTCCTGCTTTAAAAAGCAACTTATTGAGTGTTGGATAATTGCAAGAAAAAAGAATATTCTATTTTCATTGGGAAAGATGTTTATGAGATTTATATTCCTACTAGAGGAGATATTGCTATTACGAAAATAAATTCTAAGAGGTTATTTCCCTTGAATATTGAGGGTATTTAGTCTTGTTTAAAGGCGGAAGTAAAAGATCCCTCATGGATGTGGCATTTTAGATATGGTCACCTGGGTTTTGGTGGATTAAAAACTCTCAAACAGAAAAATATGGTAATTGGTCTTCCAGAAATCATTATCCCTTCCCAAGTTTGTAAAGAATGAGTTGTTGGCAAACAACATCATTCTCAATTTCCAAAAGGGAAGTCATGGAAAACGAAGGGTATTTTAGAGCTGGTGCATTCAAATATCTGTGGCCCAATTAAACCAATTTCTAATGGAGGTAAAAGGTATTTTATTACCTTTATAGATGACTATTCCCAGAGAACTTTGGTGTATTTTTTACAAGAAAAATTAGAAGCTTTTAAAAGCTTTAAGGCTCACATAGAAAATGAAACTGGAAGGGTCATAAAGACTTTTTGAACTGATTGTGGGGGCCCAAATTGCTTCTCTAGATGAAACCCTAGCCTTTATTTACCCCAAAAGCCTTAGAGAGAATTGTAGAGTGCTTAAGACAGTTTTATAAGTGTTTAATAATTGAATAATAGGGTAAATAACCTCCCAAATGGTGTAGAAGTCCTGGGGCCTTATTAGGTTAAGTGGGTAAATGTCCAGATTTCCCTTACTTAAGCTTCATAAAGATCCCATCATAGGGTACGACCATACCATACCAGTCGTACCCTCTAGTACGAGTGGTACCCATCACTCGTACCCTAGGCTCCCTCTTTGGACCCAACACTATCTACCATATGACTCACCTAATCCAAGTCGTACCCAAGTATATGACTAGTACCCTTTACTCATACCCCTGGTAGAATAAAGTCAAAATAGGTACGAGTTCATGGTATGACTCATACCCTTCTATATTACTCGTACCACCCAAGTCGCACCCATTCTAGAAACTAATCTAATCCACTAACCAACACTAATCAACATATGACCAAGGAAAGCCACTATTACCCTAGGGTATGATTGGTACCCATAAGTTGTACTTAATCCAAAAACCAAAAATTTAAGAAATTTTATAAGGGTCAAAACCCAAGGTGTTTCAGTCTCCCCCACTAGGAACATTCATCCCTGAATGATAGAAAAGGTAGGTCATTATAAAATATCAATCCATCCTTTAACAAACTCAGAAAATAAAGATATAAGGAAATTAATCTTTCCTTTAACAAACTCAGAATATAAAGATATGTTTATGAACACACACTTTCTGCAGAATATCAAAAAATGAGAACAAGCACGAAAATTTGGACTTCATGTCCGCTTTCGCTTCCCATGTAGCCTCTTCCACCTTGTGGTTCCGCCATAGAACCTTAACTAAGGCCACATCCTTGGTCCCTAACCTTTAAACCTGCCAATCCAGTATCTCAATCGGGACCTCTTCATAAGCTAGAGAATATAAGATACCTAAACTTTCCAAAGAAATAACCGAAGAAGGATCACCAAGACACGTCGTCAACATAGAGACATAAAATACCGGATGAATGGAGCTCAAGCTAGAAGGCAACTCCAATTCATATGTCACATTACCAAACCTCTATAAAACCACATAATGACCAATATATCGGGGACTAAGCTTTCTATTTTTACCAAACTGCATCTTTCTATTCACGAGACATACCCTTATGAACACCTTATCCCCAACCTCAAATTCTAAGTCTCTACATCTGTATAGGACTTTTGGCGACTTTGGGCTGCCTTAAGCATCCCTGAATTACCTTGACCTTTTCTATAGCTTGATAAACCAAGTCTGGAAAAAACATATTCGCCAAACCAACTTCGAACCATGCAATAGAAGATCTAAACCTCCTACCATACAATACCTTAAAAAGGGTCATTCTAATACTAGAATGATAGCTATTGTTGTAAGCAAACTCTACCAAAGGTAGATGCTCAACCCGATTGATACCATAATTGAAACACCCTAGTTTCTGGACCTAGAAAATTTCCTTGAATTTTATTCTCCAAACCCCATATGACTCAAGGGTATGAGTCATATGTTAGGGTATGAATGGTATGTTCCTATCATATACTGACTAATGTTGGTTGGTAGGGTTTGATGGGTTACTGGAATGGATATGACTTTGGGTAGTATGTGTCGTATGGTTGGATACACAATATTTAGGTTGGCTATTTCCTTAAATTTTGTAACTAGATACGATTGGCTTACCATAGTCCATGAGTCAGGGTATGAGTCATATCGAGGACTTGTACAGTGGACAATGATTAAGTCTCTTGGTATTCTATTCTTCCAGGGGTATAGGTTGATAGTACGAATCGTATGTTATAGATACTACTTATCCTTGATGAGCCATATGCTGGACAGTGTTGGGTCCATAGGTTGAGGCTTTGTATACAAGAGGCTGGTACCATTCGTATAGGTTGGGTACGACTCTTAAGGGTCAATCGTATCCCTATGAAGGGATCTGGTGCAATATAAGTGGGGGTATTCTGGACATTTTTCCCACTTAACCTAATCAGGCCCCACAAATTTTAACTCCCTTAAAAGGTTATTTACCTTATTATTATATTCATTAATACTTTGAAACACTCTTAAAACACTCCATAATTCTCTCAAGAGATTTTGGGGAAAAAAGCTTGGGTTTCAATAAGAGGGCTAATTTGGGGATCTTGTTATCATTTTCTCTCCACCTACCTTGTAAAATAAGGCATGTTCTCTTTCCTCATTTTTAGTTCCAACTAAAAGCATGGTTTTCTATGATGTTTTCATGGTTTCATTATTGTATGATTTTGGTTTTTAAATATGATTTAGGGGTTTTGATTATAAATACTTGGTTATGATTTCCCATAGTTCTAATTATGCTTTTACATATATGAATGGTGGTTTTAGTTACTTGGTTGCATGGGAATAGTTTAACGATAATTGGAATTGGTTTTGGTTATGGTATGACCCCTAAGGTGTTTGACAAAATGCTTATGAGAATGTTTTCATTGCATTAATGTATTTTAATGGAACTCTTGCTTGTTTTAAACTTGGTAAAGGAGCTCAAATGGTTTAAATTTCTTTGAAAGGTTAAAGGATAAATGGTGATGCTTGTGTGGTACATGGTAATCCCCTAAGTGGTTTAACATGGTAAATGGAAGGGTAGCTGGAAGTCCTTAATCTATACATGGTTGGCTATGGATGATACTTGCAAGTAATGGTTGGTATGACGATACCAATACTAATGGCCTTGGTTAATAAATGGTTAATGGTTTGGTTGGTTAGAAATGGTTTTAATTGGGCTTAAATGGAGAGGTGTAGCAAAGTCGTAGAAGGTAGAGGTCCCGGGGGGATCAAAACTGGAAACTCATATTTGTTGATGTGAGGTTTGTTCTTAATGATCGTGTGTATGATGTCATACTTTATATTGGGGGATGTACTAGTCATCTAGGTTATTTTCCTTGGTCATGTGGCTTCACAAACTAGGTCCCTTTCAGCAGGAGAGCTGAACCCATATTGCCCATAAATGGTTTAGGATGACAAAGCTATACAGCCCAGGTAATGATTTTAAGTGCATGCCAAACATGGTTCCCTTTCCCGGTATGGTTATATATATGTATAGTTGTATGCATTATGGATGGTTTTACTTGGTTTTTTTTATAAATGGCATTACTTTATCCTTATCTTGAGTTCATGCTAACAATCACTCACTATCTCATCTTTGGGTGGATGCCTATACCTATGCTATGCAGGAACCGACCATTCCACTCCTTCTATTTAGAATTTGAACTCAGTATCAGCACTTGGATTGAAGTAGTGAGCTTCTATCTTTTTGAAATGCTCCATTTCATGATATGAATATGTAGCACCCCGCACTTTCGGGCTAAAGTTTGAACCATATTTTTTACACGTATATACTCAAACCCAATGATTCTTTGTTAATATATGTGTGATGATCAATCCTATAGTGTGTGAATACCTTTGAATATGAATTGAGGTCACAAAAATCCCCAAACTTAAAGACGATTTGAAAACTCTTCTATCAATTATGTTTTGATGAACATCTAAACTTGGGTCAACTTCCATCGACCATAGTATTTTATATATAGAGAGTTATAGGGCCTACTATATATCAAATGAAATTTCTTCGAGTTTTCTTTCTAACGCAACTAGTTTAACCTTAATCCTATATCACACTAGAAAGTTATGCTTATTTTACTTCAAAGTGTTTGTCTGCCAAAATGTAATGATGAGGTTGATGACCTATCAACTACGTGATGGCCTATCAGCCCTAGTCGCCAGCCTAGGGCAGTATGTGGTAAAATACTACCCAAAAGCAATTACTTATCACCCGACTGATGGGTTATCAACCATGTTCGTCAACTGATGAAAATCTGCAAGTTCTTTGGTTTCTTTAGGGGTATTTTGGTCTTTTCCTCACCCTAAAACCTATCCCACGAATATCAATTGTATCCTAAGCGTTATATTCCTTTTTGATATCAGTTTTCATCATAAAAAATACTCTCTTCACTCTCAAAACAAGATCAAAATAGGGTTTCCTTCAATAACAAGAAAATCAAGAATCAATCCTTAAATTCAAGATTTCACAAAAATGGATCAAGATTCAGGTTTCATCTTTCAAATCTTATAATAAAAAATATGTGGGACTACTCTAAAAAACGATAGGCATAAGTTTTTAATGTCTTATCAAGATTTAAAAATCCTCAATTATGTTTTGTAATGAAGTGTTTGATATCGTTTTGAAAAGTAAGCATCATGGGATCTTTTTGATGAAAATGCATATTTTCTTGAACCACTTTCCATGAGAATTGAACTATAACTATATAAGTATGATTTTGTGTGTTTTGTAAAGATTATTGAGAGCATGAATGAACTAAATCCCTCTCCTTTATGATGTCTCTAATTTTCAAGTCTTGTAGATCAGTTAAATGTATGATTTTTCTCAAAGAAAGTTTATGAGTAAATTTTTTATTAATGATTAAGGTATGATATGGTTTGTTACATGTTGAGAGGTTTTTTTTTTTGGATAAAAATCATGTATTATGTCAAAATTTACAACTCTATGGGTTTTGATAAATATAAACATAACATGACCACATTATGGTTGTACCCTTGAGAGAGGAATATTTATATGTAAGCTCAATATAAAAAATTGTTGCATGATTTTCCCTCGCTGGATTTTTAAAATTTTGGGTGGTCATTAGCATGATTACACGTGAAAAGGGCTACAGATTGATATGATGTGTTTTGATTGACTTGCAAGTCAGGGTATGATGATACCCGATGATTTCATGCCTTTAACAAGATAGTGTTGAATGTTTGGAAAGTATGAATATGTTTTCATTAAAGGACTAAAATTTAGGATTAAGAGATCTAGTAGGTTACTCAAAGAAGGTATTTGAGTGCAAGGGCTCATCGCCGGAAATCATAGTTGCCGATGCGGGACTTAAGATATATGATCCTACATGAAAGAACATTTTTATGACATCTCACATGGGGGAATTTCCTATGGAGTGCTCACATGGGAGTACACCACTCTAATCCTGGTGGTTACTTAGAATGGAGGCTTGGCTACCGAGTGAAAGGAGGGTTCCACAAAGCCTATGGAATTTCAAATTTTTAGGGTGTACCGACAAGCTCAGAAGAATAACAAAGAGTGAGTCATGGTTTCAAGGAATTGTTTTGGGGTTCATTAAAGCATGCCCATGTGCTTTACTTACATATTATGATCATTATTTTATGGAATGCTCTCATCTATGTTGTGTTAAAAATATGCTATTTTGAGTTATTTCACATACCAGTACATTTGTATTAACCCTCTATATTTCAAGATCTGAGACAAAATCTTGGGGTCTCGCTAAGCCGTAGATTGATTGATCAGATATTGGCAGTTGGTGAGCCTCACTTATTCTAAAAGGCCTAATGTATAAGTCATTGTTATTTTATTTTGATTTACGGTCTGACTGGGGCCTTATCCCAGTCTTCAGACAGAGGTTATTTTCAGTTAGTAGAGATTTTACTAACTAGTGTTACATGTTGTTGATATTTATGAACTCATTTTAGTAGTGATCAGTTTGAAATAAAGGTTGACCATGATTCCGTATTGTTTTACATCCCACATTTTTCCTTTATATTATATGAATGTGTGTATGATTGCCTGATAGAGGAGGGCGCTCGGGCCTTCACAGTTTGGGATGCTCATCGCAGATAGGGCCTCGGCTTGGGTCGTGATTGTATATTCCTACATACTTTGACTTTATTTTGGATATTGGTTTTAGCTATGGTTAGGTGTATGTCCTAACTAGATATCTTACTTTTTTGGTTAGAGGCTTTGTGGTGCTACTATGGGTTGGTATGAGTGGGATCAATATTGGTGTTTACCTTAGCATTGGTATTGATGTTGGGGCTTACACCCTTGGACGATATTGTTGGTTGTTCCATCATATTTTATTTTTGGATTAATCATCTTATATTTTGATATCTATTTGGTTATGGCCTGGTTTATGGCCTTTTATTTTGGTATTGGTTGGTTTGGTTTGGTTAGTATAGTTGGACTTGATTGGGTCGATAATGGTCGTGATCCTATCCCAGAGTCGATATGAACAATAAAACTATCTTGTTACAAGTTTGTAATTCAGCCAACTCAAGGCAAGTGGCTGGAGATTGGTTGGGTAACAGGGGTGGTCTCTAATCCTGGTCGGACATGGGACGCCCATGATGACAAGGCCCCCAATCAGGCCGTGTTAAGTTTGTATCAGAACTTTACGTTCATGGTCAATTGAGAGTCCACAAAGCCATGTCTAGTAGACTCTTTTTTATGGGTGTGTAGCGTGCCACACTTATAAGAGAGATGCTATAAGGTATTTAGGATATTTAACTTTCTCCGTGTTCTACTTTCAAGCTTGGAGTCTAAATCCTAGAACCTTCTCTAATCCTTATTTATTCGTCTTTTAAATCATGCCTCGTAGATATGGAACATAAGAAACTCTTTCGTCCCACTCGAGGACAATGTTGAGGGGATACGTCCTATGCTTGGAGTTCATCTTTGCTCCATGATCCTATCCCTAATAGTTTTGGAGTTCCATTGGTTGCTACTAGTCCTCCTTAGGGTGAGGTGACTAATGTGGAATTTCATAAGTCGATTAATGCTATTGCCTAATTAGTTGCTTCTCAGGCTAAGCAAGATATATCTGGTGGGTTGTCTACTGAGGCCATAAGGGTTGGCCAATTTATGAAGCTGAATCCACCTATTTTCACTAGAGTGAAGGTAGAGGAGGATCCTCAGGCTTTCTTGGATGAGATGAAAAATATTTTGAGTAATGCAGGATAAAAATGAGGAAGGCGTGAACTTTATGGCTTATTAACTCAAAGATGTTGCATACCAGTGGTATGAAGAGTGGGATCAGGATAAAAGGGATATAGAAGAATCAATTTTATGAGAGACCTTTTCTAATGCCTTCTTGGATTGTTTCTTTTATCAAGAGCTGAGGAAAGCAAAGATGAAGAAGTTTTAAATCTCAAGCAAGGGAGAATAACTATCAAGGAATATGCCTTGAAGTTCCATTAACTGTCCAGGTATGCTCCTAATTTGGTGGCTGACATGAGGACACGAATAAGGAAGTTTGCTTTTGGGTTGAATTGGGATTTAATCTTGGAAAGCAAGACTGCTTTGCTGATTAAAGATATGGATAGTTTGAGGTTGACTATTCATATGCAACAAGTAGAGGATGAAAAGAAAAAACAGGCAAAGTTTGGAGATAGGCAAGGTAAGAGGAGCAGGTTTTCTGATCAGGAATGTGCTCAGTTGCAAGGTGGTTGAAATGGTGGCAAGTGGTAAAAAAAAGTGGGAGACCTCTAGTTCCTTCTCCACTGCTATTGATCCTTACCCAAATTAGTCGAGAAACAAGCATCCGCAAGGTGGTGATAATTTTAAGGCATAGGGTTTCAAATCTCAAGCGAGCAGGGGTTAGTCTATTTTTTCATGTCCTCCTTGTTGATTTTGTAGTCGTCTTTATCTGGGTTATTATGATGAAAAAAGGGATAAGTGTTTTAAGTGTGGCTAGCCAGACTATCTGCTCAAGAATTATCTAGTTAATAAGGTGGCAACGGGAGCAAACAAAATTCTGGTGGCTTCATCTTCTGCTCCTACGCTCGGTTGGTTCCGCATCTATGTCTGTTACTGCTCTTAGTTCTAATATTAGCAGGAATAGGTTGTATGCTCTTGCATCTCATTGGAATCTGAGGCATCACCTGATATCGTTACTGTTAAGTTACAACTATTTTCTCGTGATGTGTATTATTTGCTTGATCTATGGTCTACTCTCTTTTATGTTACCCCATATGTGGCTATGTACATTGATTTTAATCTTGAGGTTATTTTGGATCCTTTTTCTATCTCTACCCAGGTAGGTGATTCAGTTATTGCTAAGAGAGTCAATAGGGTGTATATGGTAGATTTTGGTAGCAAGCAAACTTTAGTGGACCTATTTGAGTTGGATATGGTGGATTTTGATGTTATTCTGGGAATGAATTGGCTACATTCTTGTTGCGCATTCTTAGATTGCCAGACCTGTAAGGTTATCTTTAGGTTTTCTAGTGAACCAGTTATAAAATGAGAGGGTGGTTCCATATCTCCTAGGGGGAGGTTTATTTTTTTATCTTTGTGCTCAGAGATTGATCTCTAAAGGTTATCTGTATTATTAGGTCTGGGTTAAAGATTCTAACTTGGAAGGTCCTTCTTTACTGCCAGTTTTGGTGGTTAATGAGTTTCTCAAGGTCTTTTCAAATGATCTTCTTGGTGTTTCTTTGGATAGAAAAATAGAGTTTGGTATTTATTTATTTCCAAACACTAGTCCAATATCTATTCCTTCATATAGGATGGCTCTGACCGAGTTGAGGGAACTCAACAAGCAACTTAAGGATCTTTTTTATAAGTGGTTTATTCCTTTTAGTGTATCTTTGTGGGGTGAACTAATCTTGTTCGCACAATAAGGATGGTTCCCTTTGGATGTGTATTGACTACAGGCAGTCAAATAAGGTAACGGTCAAGAACAAGTACTCTCTTCCAAGGATTGATGATTTGTTTAACCAATTGCAAGGTGCCAAGTTTTTTTCTAAAATAGATCTTCAGTTCGGGTATTATCATCTTAAGATTAGGGAGGTAGATCTCCCTAATAAGGCTTTTCATACTCAATATGGGCTTTTTGAATTCTTGGTGAAGTCATTTGGTTTGACTAATGCCCTAGTGACATTTATGGATTTGATGAACAGGATTTTTAGGTAGTTCTTGGATCTATTTGTCATTGTGTTTATTGATGACATTTTGGTTTATTTGAAGAGTAAGGTAGAACATGCTAATCACCTTTGTGTGGTGTTGCAGACCTTGAAGGAACAATGATTGTATGCTAAGTTCTTTAAGTATGAGTTTTGGCTAAATACTGTAACTTTCTTGGGTCATATTATTTCTAATGAGGGGATAATGGTGGATCCTCAGAAGGTGGCAGTGATTAAAACGTGACCTAAACCCACGACTCCATCCGGCATTTGGAGCTTCTTGGGCTTGGATGGTTATTATCGGCGATTTGTGAAAAGTATCTTAAGTATAGCTACTCCTTTGACTAACTTAACTCAAAAGAAGGTTAAGTTCTCTTGGTTGGATGCTTGTGACGGGAGTTTTGGGAAGTAGAAAGACAAGCTAACTTCGACTCTAATTTTAACTTTGCCAGAAGGTAATGATGGGTTTGTAGTTTATTGTGATGCATCTTGCGTATGCCTTGGTTGCGTATTGATACAACGTGGGAAGGTGATTGCCTATGCTTCTAGTAAGTTGAAGGTGCATTAGAGAAACTATCCTACTCATGACTTGGAGCTATTGGCAGTTGTGTTCGCTTTGAAAATATGGCAGTATTATTTGTATAGTGTTCACGTGGATATCTTTTCTGAGCATAAGAGTCTACAGTATGTGTTCACTCAAAAGGATCTTAATCTCAGGCAGAGGAGATACCTTGAGCTTTTCAAGGACTATGATATGAGTCTTCACTACCACCTAGGTAAAGCTAATGTGATTGTTGATGCTTTTAGTAGGTTGTCCATAGGGAGTTTGGCTTATATGGAGAAACAAAAAATGGGAATTAGTGAAGGATATCCATCGCTTGGCTAATCTTGGAGTTCATCTCTTGGACTCTAAGGATGGCAGTGTGATGGTACAAGAAGTGGTTCGATCATGTCTTGGTACAGAGATCAAGGAGAAGCAAGTATTATATCCTATCTTGATGAAAATGAAGAGTGAGGTTGGTAGGAAAAAGGTGATGGAGTTTTAGATCAATGGTGATGGTACTTTGTGGTACCAAGGAAGGTTGTGCATGCCTGATATCGATGGGTTGCGATAAAGATTTTTGGATGAGTTATATTTTTCACATTATGTTGTATATCCCGACTCGATAAAGATGTATCATGATCTCAAGGAGATCTACGGGTGGAATGGTATGAAGAGGGATGTGGTTAATTTTGTGTCTAAATACGTAGTGTGCTAACAGGTTAAGGTTGAGTACAAGAGACCTGGTGGGTTATATAAAGAGATATAGTTACCCAAATAGAAATGGGAGATGATAAATGTGGATTTTATTACCAGTCTTCCTGGGTATAGGAACCAATTTGATTTGATTTGGGTCATCATGGATAGAATGACGAAGTCCACACACTTTTTGCCAATGAGGGCTACCTTTTTGGCAGAGAATTATGCGAAGTTGTATCTTCAAGAGATTGTGAAGTTGCTTATGGTACTTGCTTCAATTATTTTTTATTGTGGTACTAAGTTTACATCTCACTTCTGGTAATCTTTTCAGAAAAGGTTAGGGACTAAGGTTAGTCTAAGTACTGCTTTTTACCCACAGATGGATGGACAAGTAGAGAGGACCATTCAGACTTTGGAATTTATGCTTTGGGCAAAAGTGATTGATTATGGTGTCAATTGGGTTGAGCATCTACCTTTGGTAGAGATTTCTTACAATAATAGGTATCATTCTAGTATTGGTATGACCCCTTTTGAGGTGTTGTATGGAAGGAGATCTAGATCTTCTATTGGTTGGTTTGAGCTTGGTAAGGCAGATATGTTTGTTCCTTATTTGATTTATCAGGCTATGGAGAAGGTAAAGGTAATTCAAGATAGGCTTAAGGCAGCTCAAAGTTGCAAAAAGTCCTATCCGGATATGAGGCATATATATTTGGAGTTTGAGGTTGGGGATAGGGTCTTTATCAAGGTGTCTCCCATGAAGGGAGTAATACAGTTTGGCCAAAAGGGAAAGCTCAGTCCTTGATTCATTGGTCCTTGTAAGGTTTTACGGCTGGTAGGTAATGTTGCTTATGAATTGGAGTTTCCTCCTATCTTGAGCTTCATTCATTCAGTATTCCATGTTTCCATGTTGAAGAAGTGCGTTGGTGTTCTTTCTTCGGTGGTTCCTTTAGATGTATTGGGTATTTTGGATTCTCTGCCTTATGAAGAGGTCCCAATTGAGATATTGGATTGGAAGGTTCATCGGTTGCAGACCAAGGATGTGTCTTCGGTTAAGGTTCTATGACGGAACCACAAGGTAGAAGAGGCTCCATGGGAAGTGGAGAAGGACATGAAGTCAAAGTATCCCCTTTTGGTTTCTTCTCCTGGTATTTGTACAAAAGGTATATATTCTTGAACACATCTTTATTTTCTAAGTTTATTAAAGGAAAGGTTGAATCTTTTGCATTTTTCTTTTCTCTCTTAAAGGTAAGAGTAGAGATCTCTAAAGGTTGGATTGATATTTGATATGCAAATGAATTGTGCTTTGTTTGACCTACCTTGTTCGTAATTCATGGATGAATGTTCCTATAGGGGAGACTGAAACATCCAAGTTTCTAAACCTTAGAAAATTTCCTTGAATTTTGTTCTTCGAACCCAATACGACTCAAGGACACGAGTCCAATATTGGGGTACGAATAGTTTGGTCCTATCGTATACTGACCAGTGTTAGTTGGTGGGGTTGGATGGGTTACGGGAATGGATATGACTTGGGGTGGTACGATTCGTATGGTTGGATACAGATTGTTTAGGTTGGGTTTTTCCTTAGAATTGGTAACTGGATACCAGTGGCTCACCATGAGCCATGAGTTAGGCTATGAATCGTATCGAGGACTCATATAGTGGATAGTGTTTAAGTCTCTTGGTATTCTATTCTTCCAGGGGTACGGGTTGATAGTGAAGATCGTATACTGTAGATACGACTTGGTTTAGATGAGTCATATTCTGGATAGTGTTAGGTCTGTAGGTTGAGGCTCAGGATACAAGAGGCTGATACCACTCGTATAGGTGGGGTACGACTCATAAGGGCCATTCGTATCCCTTTGATGGGATCTGGTGAAATATAAGTGAGGGTATTCTGAACATTTTCCCACTTAACCTAATAAGGTCCCATGACTTTTAACTCTCTTAAAAGGTTATTTACCCTATTATTCTATTCATTAACACTTAGGAACTCTCTCAAAACACTCCATAATTCTCTCAAGAGCTTTTGGGGAAAGGAAGCTAGGGTTTCAACTTGAGAGCTAATTTGGGAATCTTGTTGGCAATTTCTATCCATCTACCTTGTCAAATAAGGCATGTTCTCTTCCTTCATGGTTAGTTCCAACTAAAGGCATGGTTTTATATGATATTTTTGTGGTTTATCTATTGTATGATTTTGGTTTTCAAATATGATTTGGGGGTTTTGATTATAAATACTTGGTTATACTTTCCCATGGTTTTAATTATGGTTTTACATGCATTAATGGTAGTTTTGAATACTTGGTTGCATAGGAATGGTTTAATGGTAATTGGAATTGGTTTTGGTTATGGTGTGACCCCCAAGGTGTTTGACAAAATGCTTATGAGAATGTTTTTATTGCATTAATGTATTTTAATGGAACTCTTGCTTGTTTTAAACTTGGTAAATGAAATCAAGTGATTTAAATGCCTTTGAAAGGTTAAAGGCTAAATGGTGACGCTTGTGGGGTACGTGGTAATCCCCCAAGTGGTTTAAAATGTTAAATGGAATGGTACCTTGAAGTCCCTTAATCTATACATGCTTGGATATGGACAATACTTGCAAGTAAAGGTTGGTATGGCGATACCAATACTAATAGACTTGATTAATAAATGGTTAATGGTTTGGTTGGTTGGAAAATGGTTTTAATTGGGCTTAAAGGGGGAGGTGTAGCGAATCCGTAGAAGGTGGAGGTCTCGGATGGATCAAAATTGGAAACTCATATTCACCGATATGAGGTTTGGTCTTAATGACCGTGTGCATGATGTCACACTTTATATTGGGGGATATACTAGTCATCTCAGGTTATTTTCCCTAATCGTGCGGCTTCACGCATTGGGCCCTTTCAGCAGGAGAAGCTTAACCCATATTGCCCATGGGTGGTTTAGGAAGACAAAGCTATATAACCCAGGTAAAGGTTTTAAGTGCATACTAAACACGGTTCCCTTTCCCGAAAAGGTTATATATACGTATGGTTGTATGCATTATTGAGGGTTTTACTTGGTTTTTATAAATGGAATTACTTTATCCTTATCCTGAATTCATGCTAGCGATCACTCGTTAACCCATCTTCGGGCGAATGTATACCAACGCTATGTAGGAACCAACCATTCCACTTCTTCTGTTTAGTTTGCAGACTCGGTATCAACACTTGGATTGATGTGGTGAGCTTCCATCATTCCAACAGGCTCTATTTCATGATATGGGTATTCCTACATACTTTGACTTTACTTTGGATATTGGTTTTGGCTATGGTTGGGGGCATGTCACAATTAGATATTCTTACTCTTTTGGTTATAGGCTTTGTGGTACTACTATGGGTTCGTATGGGTGGGATCGATATTGGTGTTTGCCTTAGCATTGGTATTGGTGTTGGGGCTTACACCCTTGGATGATATTGTTGGTTGTTCCATCGTATTTTATTTTTGGATTAATAATATTATATTTTGTCATCCATTTGGTCATGGCCTTTGATTTTGGTATTGGTTGGTTTGGTTTGGATAGTACAGTTGGTATGGTTGGACTCAGTTGGGTCGGTCACGGTCGTGATCTTATCCTCGAGTCTTGACATGAACAATAACACTATCTTGTTGTATGTTCAAAATTCAGCCAACTCAGGGCAGGTAGCTGAAGGTTGGGTTAGGAAATGTGGGTGGTCTCCGATCCTGGTCAGACTTGGGACGGCCATTACAACACGGTCGTGTCGTGTCAATAATCAATCACACATGCACGGAGCATATCCTTCAATGTATGAATAGTACACTCTGCTTGCCCATCCGTCTATAGATTAAAAGTTGTACTCAGACTAACCTTAGTCCCCAATCCCCTCTGAAAAGATCGCCAGAAGTAAGATGAAAATTGCGTACCACGATCATAGATAATCAAAACGGGCACCCCATACAGCTTTACAATCTCATGAAGATATAACTACGCATAATCCTAAGCCGAAAAGTTGGTCCTCACTGGTAAGAAGTGAGCCGACTTTTTCACCCTATCCACGATGTCCCAAATCGAATCAAATTGATTTCAAGACTGAGGAAGACCTGTAACGAAATCCATATTGATTACCTCCCATTTCCATTCAAGAAAATCAATTTCCTGATACAAACCACCAGGTCTCATGTTATCTACTTTGACTTGTTGGCACACCATACACTTGGCCATAAAATCAGCCACACACCTCTTCATGCCACTCCACCAATACATCTCCTTGAGATCATGATACATCTTAGTTGAACCGATATGTACAACATAGTGCGATTCATGCGCTTCAGCCAAAATCCTTTGTCGCAATCCATCAATGTCAGGAACACATAACCTCTCTTGGTACCTCAAAGTAACATCACCACTGATATCGAATACCATTACCTTTTACCCACCTACGTCACCCTTAATCTTCATCAAGATAGGATACAACACTTGATTTTCCTTAATCTCTGGGCCAAAAGATGACTGGACCACTTCCTGTACTAACACACCATTATCTTCGGAGTCTAGAAGATGGACTCTAATATTAGACAAGTAGTGAATATCGTTCACCAATTCCCGCTTCTTTTTATCCACATGAGCTAAACTCCCCATGGATAACCTGCTAAGAGCATCAACAATAACATTACCCTTACCTGGATGATATTGAAGACTCATATCATAATCTTTGAGAAGTTCCAACCATCTTCCCTACCTGAGATTTAGCTCCTTTTGATTGAACACATACTGTAGACTCTTATGATTAGAAAAAATTGTCTACGTGCACTCCCTATAAGTAATGCCGCTAGATTTTCAAAGCAAAAACCACCGCTAAAAGCTCCAAATCATGAGTAGGATAATTTCTCTCATGCACCTTCAACTGACTGAAAGCATAGGCAATCACCTTCCTAGGCTACATTAAAACACAACTAAGTTCCACCTGGGATGCATCACAATAAACCACGAACCCCTCATTACCTTATGGAAATGTTAAATCCGGAGCTGAAGTTAGATTATCTGTAAGCTTCTAAAAACTCCCCTGACAAGCATCCGACTAAGACAACTTTACCTTATTTTGAGTCAACTTAGTCAATGGGGCAGCTATCTTAGAGAAACCTTCAACGAACCACCTATAATACCCAGCCAAACCCAAGAAGCTCTGAATGTCAATTAGAGTCGTGGGTATAGGACACCTCTTCACCACTACAACCTTTTGTGCATCCACCATGATCCCCTCATTAGAAATAATATGACCCAAAAAAGTTACAACGTTCAACCAAAACTCACCCTTAGAGAATTTGGCATACATCTACTGCTCTTTCAAGGTCTGCAACACCACACGAAGGTGATTAAGATGATCCACCTCACTATTAGAATAGAACAGGATGTCATCAGTTAACACAATGACAAAGAGATCCAAAAACTGGGTGAAAACCCTATTAATCGAATCTATGAATGCCGCCGGGGCATTAATCAAATTGAATGACATAACCAAGAACTCAAAGTGCCCATACCAAGTACTAAAAGTCATCATAGGGATATCCTCCTCCCTAATATTAAGATAATGATACCCATACTGAAGATCTATTTTAGAATAGAATTTGGCACCTTACAACTGATCAAACAAGTCATCTATCCTTGAAAGAGGATACTTGTTCTTAACCGTTACCTTAGTTAATTGTTGATAGTCAATACACATCTGAATGGATCCATCATTATTGTACATAAATAGAACTGGTGTACCTCATGGGGATACAGTACAACGGATGAAACCTTTATCCAAGAGATCCTTAAGTTGCTACTTAAGTTTCCTCAACTCAGCCGAAGCCATTCCATAATGAGGAATAGATATTGGGTGAGTGTCCGAAACCAAATCAATGCCAAACTCGATCTCCCTATCCAGAGGAACACCAGTAAGATCAACTGAAAAGACCTCAGAAAACTAATTTACCACCGAAACCAAATGAAGAGACTTTCGAGTTAGAATCTTTAACCCGGACCAAATAATAGAGACACCCTTTGTAGATTAACTTCTGACCTCTAAGATAAGAAATACCCCCCCCCCCAGGAGCTAGGGAACCACCCTTCCACTCTAAAACTAGTTCACTAGGGAACCTAAAGACAATCTTAAGTGTCTGAAAATCCAAGGACGCGTAACAAGAGTGTAACTAATCCATCCCCAAGATAACATTAAAACCTACTATGTCAGTTCAAACAGATCCACCAAGGTCTGCTTGCCACCAAAAGATACCACATACCCTCTATAGACCCTCTTAGCAAATACAGAGTCACCTTCTGGGTAGAAAGAGAAAAAAGGATCTGAAATAACCTTGGGATCAAAACCAAAACACACAACCATATATGGGGTCACATAAGAAAGAGTGGACCCCAAATCAAGCAAGAAATACACATCACGAGACAAGAGTTGTAATGTACCTGTAATGACATCAGGTGATGTCTCAGAGTCCTGCCAAGTAGCAAAAGCGTATAACCTATTCTGACCCCACGTTGGTACCAGAAGTAGAAACAGATTCAAAAGTAGCACCCTTTGGGCAGGAGTAGAAGATGAGGCAACAGGAGTCTTACTTGCTCTCGAAGCATCCAAAAAGGCATTAGAAAAGGCCTTCCACAAAGACAACTCCTCCATATCACCCTATCCCTATCCCACTCTTTATTACTATTGGTATCCCTCCTCTTTTAGATAGCAAGCCATTAAATTCACCCCTTTCACATTCGTGGCCTACATCACCCTATAGATTTTTTCCATCTCATCTAAGAAATCTTAAGGATCCTCCTCCACCTTCACACCAACAAAAATAGGAGAATTCATCTTTATGAAATGGCCAACCCTTGTGGCCTCCATTGATAAAACACCAAATGCACCATACTCAACCTGAGCATAAACCAATTGAGCAATAGTATGAATCAACTGATGAAATTCTGCATTAGTCACCTCACCCTGAGGAGGACTAGTAGCAGCTGGTGGGACTCTAGATAAATTAGGGATAACACCTCTAGACCAAGTATGAATTCCTGATATGGGGCATACACTATCAACATCCTCCCCAGATAGGACAAAAGAATTTCATTAGGTCTCAGATCATCGAGGCATGATCTAAAATGAAAACAAACAAGAAATAGAAACGACCTTAGACCCTGTAGCTTGAAATAAAATATCAAGAAAGGGAAACATTTCTAAATGCTTGTAGCCCCTCCTTTATGAGTGTGGCATGCTACAGCCTCCTAAAAGAGACTCTACTTGACATGGCTTTTGGACTCCTAATTGACCATGAACCTAAAGCTCTGATACCATCTTAACATGACCCAACTTGGGGCCTTGTTGTAATGGGCATCCCAAGTTCGACTAGGGCCGAAGACCACTCCCATTACCCAAACCAACCTCCAGCCGCCTACACCAAGTTGGCCAAATTTCGAGCATATAATAAGATACCGTGTTTATTTAATTCTAAACTCTGAGATAGGTCTATAACTAACACCAACCCAACCGAGCCCAACCAAACTATAAACCAAAACCAAACCAATCAGTAACGAAGTTTCTATCCATAATATAATATAAAAGGATGGAGAAAACAACAATACCGTCCAAGGGTGTCGGCCCAATACCAATGCCAATACTAAGGCTGACCCTAAAACCAATCGGCCCATTCCAACCCATAGTAGTCACACAAGCCTCTAACCAAAAGAAGAAGAATATTCAGTTTGGACATGCCCCCAACCATAGCTGAAACCAATATCCATAAGTAAATAAAGTATATGAAAATATCCATCAAATGGAGCCTTCCAAAAAAGGAAAGCTCACCACATCAATCCAATAGCTGACCCAAATTTCCAATAACTAAGTAAGAGAAATAGAATAGCTGGTTCCTTCATCGCGTAGGAAAGCAGCTGCCCAAAGATGGGTTAACGGGTGAACGCTAGCAAAAAACTCAAGATAAGGATAAAACAATGCTATCCAGTAAAACCAAGTAAATCAATCATATATATATATAAAGAATGAATATATATATATATAACCATGCCAAGAAAGGGAATTAATTTTAGCACACATTTGAAACCATTAACCTAGGTATGTGAAACTTAACTGTCCTTAACCACCCACGGGCTATATGGGTTCAGTGTAACGCCTGAGAGGGCCCCGATATGTGTAGTCGCACAAACTGGAGATACCGTAAGAGTAGGGGATTCCCAAGTATACTTCACTCTCCATGATACATATGTACAGTTCACTTAGAGGATTCCCATGTACCTCATAGTATTCTATAGGGTCGCCATGACCTTCCCTCATGTCAGTAAACATGAGTTTTCAATGCTCATCCAAATAACTTGTACCTTTACAGTCAGCTATCACACCCCGCCATTATTGCCTAATTAAAACCATTTCCATCTAACCAAACCATTAGTCCATTATTATTAACCAAGGCTATAAGTAGTGGTATCGTTATACCGAAAATAACTTGCAATTGATATCCTTATCCAAACTTGGTGGAATCTTGTACACCCCATAAGTGTTCCATTATTATGTCTACTTGGGGGAATCCCTTGTACCCCACAAGGAAGTTTAATTAACTATGACCATGACCACCAAACCTTACCATTTAACCATTTCAAAACCATTTAAATCATTTAGGGTTCCATTACCAAACCATACCATGCAATTGTTCCATTAAAAATCCAATAATTTAGTAAAAGCATTCACATAGGCATTTTATAAAACATGTTGGAGGCATAGTGTTTCCAAAAATAAATCCAATTACCAATCAACCATTCCAATGCAACCAATTGTCCAAACCACTATTAAAGCATTAAAAGCATAATTATAAACATGGAAAAACCATAACCAAGTATTTAATACCAAAACCCTAACTATTTGAAAACACCAAAACCATACAATAATCATGCCATAAAAACACTGTATAAATCATTACTTTAGTTGGAACTAAGAAAGAGGGAAGAGTATCTTACCTTAGATTAGAAGATGATGGAGAGAAATCACCAACACAAGTCCCAAATTGCTCCTCTAGATAAAACTCTAGCCTTTATTTACCCTAAAAGACTTAGAGAGAATTGTAGAGTTTTGAAGAGGGTTTTCTAAGTGTTTAATGATCGAATAATAAGGTAAATAACCTCCTAAGTGGTATAGAAGTTGTGGGGCCTTATTAGGTTAAGTGGGTAAATATCCAGATTACCTTACTTAAACTTTATAAAAATCCTATCATAGGGTACGACTATACTATACCAGTCGTCCTCTAGTATGAGTAGTACCGACCACTCGTACCCTAGGCTCCCTCATTGGACCCAACACCATCCACCATACAAATCACCCAAACAAAGTCGTACCCGAGCATACAACTAGTAACCTTGACTCGTACCCCTTGCAGAATAAAATCAAAAGAGGTTTGAAACTATTCACTATATGAGTCTATGGCATGACTATTACCCTTCTATACAAATCGTACCACCTAAGTCGCACCTATTACAGAAACTAATCAAATCCACCAACCAACACCATTTAGCATACGACCAAGGCATATCACTAGTACTTGTAATGTCCTAAGTCTGTACCCCAGACACCACACGACGCTTACGATCTTGAAGGACCACAAACTAACCTATAATTGGCACATTCTGCAATCATTGAATAATAACACTGTTATAATGCAAAAATTAGGGTAAATCTTCCTAAGGTTCATAACTAAAATCAATAATTGATAATTAAATACTGAAAACTGAACATCTATCTGAAATAGTCTAGTTCGAAAGACTCTAACTGTCTGAAGGTGGAGTTGATGGGACAAGTCCCCAACTAACTCCGACAACTAAAGAATACACTGAAATATTGAAATGGATGAATTTGTCCTTGAACTATAAGGAATCACCTCTATATCTTCCACTAATAATCTGAGATGCTAAGTATGGACAGGACCCATACGTCTGAACCTATGATATAATATATCATAGTGTAAAAAAATGAGTTTGCATCAATACTTTGAATGTATTGGTACACTAAGTGAGGTAAAGTTGAATGCATGGGTTCATATGGATTAACAATAACTGACTAAATAATATGCATGCAACTGAGTGAGAGTATATGTATGACTGAACTGTTGTAACTACTGGTTATGCACTACTGCACATATATCTATAATATGTATATATATATATACTACTATCTGGGTGATTGTTTTTGACAGTCCTGATTCTGTAGAACTAAACTGAGTTCTATACTGAACTGGGTGACTGTATCTGATAGTCCTGATCCTAAAGAACTGAATTGAGTTCTGTACTGAGTCTGAAACTGAAACTGTAACTATGGAAGTTCTTATCTAACCGACATACCCTGATTATAAAATGAGATTGGCTCCAACCTATGACCCCAGTTGGAAGGGTGTTAGCACCTTGCCAAGAGATACTAAGAATCGCTATGAGTTAACCCTATCTGGCAGGAAAATATTTTGTTAACCCTCACTAGTAGGAAAAATCATACGAGATATATCAAACCTTATATGGCAAGAAGAAACCTTAACCTACGCTGGCTATGTAGTTTTATAATGCAGGGAATGCTACTAAGGATCAAACCCTATACTAGCAGGAATGCCCCCATCCCTGAGTTCGCTCAATGCTGAATCCTACTCTCAACCGAATAGACACCAATCTGATCACTATATTGTACTAGGCTTGACTGAACTATTACTGAGTTCATTGAGTTCTGTTAACTGACTGAGTACAACTGTACTGCTTATGACACTACTGGGACTAATCTATAGCTACTGAGATTCTAGGTAAACATCTAGATTTCGGGTATTGAATACCCCCAGGACTCGATAGCATTTATAATCATAAAACATGGCAATACTTGAAAACAGGGAAATGATCAAATCTTCACAATGACATTATTGGGATATTTCATCGGGAACTTGGAATTCATGAACTTGTATGTGAATAGGAATACATGTTATCAAGTCATAATTACACTATTCAACTCACATAGGTATTCCATCAAATACTTGCAAGGCATAGCTTTGGCATGATAGTAATTTAAGCATGTAGTAATTGATGAATTCAACACTAGGGTCACCAATGAAACATAATTACACAATTTACTCAACTGGGCATTTTATCAAACACCTAAGAGGCATAATCTTGTACTTGGGCATAAATAACATGTTGATGCTTCATGAAAACATCAATTCGCAATTCAAGGGTTTCAACATGGGGATTTAAACAATTACATATATGATATCTTATATTCATGAAAACTACAATTAAATCTTGGATTGAAAACCCACACAACAATATGAACATAAAAACATCCCAATTAGTATATGTAATTCATGACATTATTAACTTGCGATTTTAAAAGGGGTTCTTGAAATCCAAGGGTAGAAGGAAAGCCTTGGATGAACACTTAACATACCTTGGTGCTGGAATTCGTGAAGATTAATGGTGTGTTCTTGAAGCTTGAATTTGAAATTAGATGCCTAGGTTTGGTTCTTGAGGAAATTTGAGAGAAATAATGAATTTTTTTGCCTTTTGGATAGCTGAATCGCGTGTTTTGGGATTGAATAGGGTGGGGGATTTGATCTAATTTTCTCTCTAGATGTGGTATTTTAAATTACTAAAAATAAGCCCAATGACATGCAAACCGATGTGCCGCATTGATGGGGTCGACGCGACGTGTTGAGATCGGATCGACTCACTGGAATTTATGCTGGAAGCTGGGGAAAAATATCTGATGTGATAAGCAACGCGACACGTCAAGATCGCATTGATCCACTATTTTGGACTCCCAAACGTGCCTCAAATGATGTTTAAAAAATTCAAAACTTGCACGAGAACACCTACTAACAACCCGATCTTGAATCAACCTAAGAATCGACATTTTTAAGGTAGTAAGGGTAAAAACTAAGTTTATGTAAATATCGAGGCCAAAATAAGACTAAGTGTCAATACTTAGCTTGAAATTTTTTAAGTCTGGGGCCTCTTTTCATGTTATAAGGGACTGAGTTAGGCTTGAAATTTTACGAAGTCTTATAATATCTCGCCCTTGGGAATATTTTTCCTCGAATGAGACTGACTAAGCCGAGAATATTGATAGACTAAGTTTACATACTGAATATGCACAAGTGAAGAATGATTTTATGTCTAAAACTACTGATGTACTGAGTTTTCATACTGAACATAATAACTGAAACAAGACTGAATGCTGAAGGCATAACACATACTGAACTATTTTCATGAAGGTATGCATGACATGAGAATGCTATGCAGCTGAAACTATTACTAAGTTTGTAAAGGTAATCTGAGCATGAAACTGAGTAAATCTAAAGAAGACTATTACCTTGAGTTGAGTTTGAGTTGGCGGAGAAGTGGTGAGGATACTTGGTCAGCATATCAGCTTCTGCTTCCCAAGTAGCTCCCTCAACGGACTGATTATGGCAAAGAAGTTTGACTAGGGGAACTTCCTTGTTCCTCAGTCTATGAACCTAATAATTAAGAATTTCGACTGGAACTTCCACATAAGAGAGACTATTCTGTACAGCAATGCTCTCTATCATGGCTACAACTGCTGGGTCACCTATGCACTTCCTTAACAAGGAGACATAAAACACTGGATGCACTGAATCTAAGTCTGGAGTCAACTCAAGGTCATAAGCTACCTTCCCAAAATGGCTGAATATTCACTAAGGACCGATATATCGGGAACTAAGTTTCCCCTTCTTTCCAAATATCTTCACTCCCTTCATTGGAGAGATTTTCAAATACACAAAATCACCAATCTCAAACTCGAGATCCTTTCTTCGTACATCTGTATATGATTTCTTTTGGCTCTGAGCTATCTTAAGCCTTTCCCTGATCAGCTAAACTTTTTTTAAGGTATCAAATACCAAGTTAGGCCTTACCACTATGGCCTCACCCACTTCAAACCAACGAATGGGAAATCAATATCTCCTCCTATAAAGCACCTCAAATGGAGCCATTTGAATGTTGGAATGATAGGTAATATTATACGCAAACTCAATCAAAAGAAAGTAGTCATCCCAACTACCCTTAAAGTCTATGGCACACGCTCTTAACATATCTTTTAAAGTATGAATGATCCTTTCTACTTGACCATCTGTCTGAGGATGAAAGGTTGTACGGAGGTGGACTTGGGTACCAAGACCCTTCTAGAAGGCATTCCAAAAATAAGAGGTAAACTGCGTACCTCTATCTAAAATAATAGATAACAAAACTTCATGCAATCTAACCAACTCTCTAACATAGAGCTTGGCGTAATCCTCAGATGAAAAGGGGTGTGAACTGGTAAGAAATAAGATGATTTGGTCATCCTATCCACAATGAACCAAATCGAATCATGCTGGGAAAGAGTACGGGGTAAACCCGTCAGAAAATCCATATTAACCTCCTCCCACTTCAAAGTGGGAATACTGAACTCCTGCATAGGCCCACTAGGCTTTTCATGCTCGACCTTAACCTGCTGACATTTTGAGCACTTAGCCACAAACTGTGTAATGTCTTTTTTCACCCCACTCTGCCAATAGACTTCCCGCAAGTTGTGGTACATCTTAGTGGTCCCTGGGTGAATCAAGTAGCGTGCACCATGCACTTTTACAAGAATATGCTATCTCACTCCATCCATACATGGCACACATAGTCTACCCTGGCAACACAATACACCATCTCCCCCTAGGGAGAAAACCTCTATCCTACTTTTCTTTTACTTTAGAAACTAGAGATGATTCTGATCTATTCTGCACCCATACGCTACCCTCTGTTGAATCGACTAAGCGGACACCTAGTCAGCCAAGACGATGAAGTTTCTAAACTAACTTTTTTTACCATCCTCCATATGAGCAACACTACCCATAGACATTTTACTTAGATCATCAACCAATATATTGGCCTTGCTCAGATGATACAACACACTCATGTTGCAGTCTTTCAACCCCTCTAACCACCTTCTCTAACGTAGGTTTAGGTCTTTCTGAGAAAACATGTACTGCAGGTTTTTATGGTCGGTGAACACATCCACATTCACCCTATACAAATAGTGCCTCCAAATCTATAAGGCAAACACTAAAACCGCTAACTCAAGATCATGGGAATGGTAATTCTTTTCAAGGGGCTTAAGTTATCTAGAGGAATAGGCTATGAACTTACCTCTCTGCATCAAAACATACCCCAAACCAACTATGGAAGCATCACAATATACCACAAATCTATTTGAACCATATGGTAAAGTCAAAACTAGGGCTATAGTGAGTCGAGTAACTCCTGAAAGCTTTTCTCACAAAAATATTACCACTGGAACATGACTTTCTTCTGAGTCAATATAGACATAGGGGAGGTAATAGAAGAAAATCCTCAATAAACCATAGGTAATATCTAGCCAAACCCTAGAAACTCTTGATATCTGATGGAAAGACGGGTCTGGGCCAGTTTCTCACTGCTTTGGTCTTTTAAGGATCAACTCTAATACCATCACCGGTTATTATATAACCAAGGAAAGCTACTGACCTTAACCAAAATTTGCACTTAGTGAATTTGGCGAACAACTGATGGGCTCTAAGGGTCTGTAATGCTATTATGAGATAGTCTGCAAGATTATGTTCACTGTGAAAGTACACAAGAATGTCATTAATGAAGACTATGATGAACATGTCCAAGTACTACCTGAACACACGGTTCATCAAGTTCATAAAAGCTGTTGGGACATTGTTAAGACTAAATAACATGACTAGAAATTTGAAGTGACCATATCGAGTCCTGAAAGCTATTTTTGGAATGTCACCTTCTTTGAATCTGAGCTGATGATAGCCTGATCTGAGATCTATCTTAGAAAAGTTACTAGCACCCTTAAGTTGGTTAAACAAGTCATCAATTCTGGGAAGTGGATACTTGTTCTTGACTGTGACTTTGTTTAACTGAAGGTAGTCAATGCACATTCGAAGAGAATCATCTTTCTTACTCACGAATAGAACTAGTGCACCCCAAGGGGATATACTGGGTCTAATGAATCCCTTATCTAGGAGATCATTCAACTAATCTTTTAACTCTTTCAGTTCTGCTGGAGCCATTTTATATGGCGGAATAGAGATGCGCTGAGTATCTGGAAGAAGGTATATTCCAAAGTCGATTCCCTTTTGGGAGAAACTTTAGGAAGATCTTTGGGAAACACATCTGGGAATTCACATACTACTGGAACTGATTCAAGAATAGGAGTCCCAAAACTAGAATCCTTAACTCAAATAAGATGGTAGACACACCCCGTCGATATCATCTTTCTCGCCCTTTGGTAGGAAACAAGCTGACCCCTAAGTGATAAAGTACTACCCCTCCATTCTAGGACAGGTTCATTCAAAAACTAAAAATAGACAACTCTGTTCCTGCATTCAACTGAAGCATAGCATGAATAAAGCCAATCCGTGTTGAGAATAACGTCAAAATCTATCATCTATAACTCTACTAAGTCTACTTAAGTAAATTTCTTAGATATCATAACCGGACAGTTCCTGTATACCTACCAGGCTATGATAGATTTACCTACTGGGTAGAGACTGAGAAAGGCTCTACTAGGATTTCAGGATTAACTCTGAAGTCAACAGCAGTATAAGGAGTTACAAAGGACAAGGAAGCTCTTGGATCTAGCAAAGCATAAACATGTAAATAATAAATTTGTAATATACCAGTGACCACATTAGGAGAATTTTCCTAATCCAGTAAGGATTGAAGTGCATAAAGTCTGTTTGGGCGCTGCCTACTGGTGGCACTGAAAGTGGCACCCTACTGATTTGGGCGTCTGGACAGAGCTGGGGGACGGTTATGCTGACTCTGTGAACCCACTTGAGGAAACTCTCTAACCCTATAGCTTGGATTGCCACACCCAAAATATACATCACTACCAGCTCTGCAGACACCTTGATGGTTTTTGCAATATTTCTTGCAAATAGGATTTGTTCGAGTACTACTAATACTACCCTGAGGTTTAGGGCCTGGTACCCTATCTTTATTTCCATCTCTAAATTTTGGCTCTGGAGCACTGGCTGAGGACGGAGCTAGAACTGATGGTTTTGGGAGGAACTGAGAACGATTACCACCCTCTAACTTAGGCTGAGTAAAGTTGAAGCTACCTAGTCTTGCTATCTTATTTTCCATCTCCTTCTCCTTATTCTTAGCCTCTTCTATCTGTTGAGCATGGACCATGAGCCTGGATATGTCTATCTCCTTAATCAGCATTGTGGTCATACATTTCTTGACCACAATATTAGACACCCTAGATATGAATTTACTCATTTTAGACCTATTATCAGCTACCACATGAGGGGCATATCTGGCTAACTGAGTAAACTTAAGGGAATACTCCTTTACTATTATGTTGCCCTACTTCATATTAATAAACTCCAAAACCTTAGCTTCCCTCAACTCCAGTAGGAAAAACCTACCTAGAAAATAAATGGCAAACTCTTTCCACTCTAAGGGCCCTGCATCTGTAGCCCTCTCTGCCTTCCACTACTTAAACCATGAGTGATCCATATCTAGCAACTGATATGCGACTAACTCAACACTCTAACTAGCTGTTACCCCATGATATTTATGACTTTTTGTACCATGTCAAGGAATTTCTGGGGGGTTTTTTAGACTTAGACCCAGTAAATAATGGAGGATTCATTAGGGTGAAGTCCCAAATTCGAGCTGTAGCAGTATTGGCCACTAGGTTAGCCTGGACAGTAGTTGGGCATTCATTTTGGGATGATACAGAATGAGCTAGGGTGTTGAATGCTGCCCTAAACTTTGCGTGAGAAATGTGCTCATTCAGGGGGTATTTCTAAATAGGCGGAGGTGTTGGATGATTCACAGTCCTTCTTCCGTTGATCCTTTTAGGAAGCATGTTCTGTAAATGGAAGGAAAAAAAGGAATTAGAATAGGAGTTTAACTTGAGCTCATGCTCACTCACACGATATGAATACTGAAAGAAGGGAACTTGTTCCTAAAATGCCTCATAGCCTCTTGTTCAAAAGTATGGCGTGCTATACACCCATGTACAAGACTCTACTAGACACTGCTTTCAGACTCCCTAGGACTCTATTGAACCTTAGGCTCTGATACTAAGTTTGTAACGCCCCAAGTATGTACCCCGGATGCCACATGGTGCTTACGTTCCCGAAGGACCACAAGCTAATCTATGACTGGTACCTACTGCAATCACTAAAGAATAACACTATAATAATGTGGAAACTAGGCTAAATCTGCCATAGGGTTCATAACTGAAATCACTTACTGATAATTAAATACTAAAAACTGAACATCTATCTGAAATAGTCTAGTCCAAAAGCCCCTAACTGTCTGAAGGTAGAGTTGGTGGTACAAGTCCCCAACTAACTCTGACTACTGAAAAATATATTGAAATACTGAAAGGGATGACTTTGTCCTCAAACTATAAGGACTCACCACTATATCTGCCATTGATAATCCGAGCTGCTAAGTACGGTCAGGAGCCCGTGTCTTTGAACCTATGATATAAGATATCATACCACAAAAGAAAGAGTATGCGTCAGTACTTTGAATGTACTAGTATGCTAAGTGAGGTAAGGCTGAATGCATAGGTTTATATGCCTGAACAATAGCTGACTGAATAATATGCATACAACTAATTGAGAGTATATGTATGACTTAACTGCTGCAAATACTGGTTATGCACTATTGTGAATATATCTACATATATGTATATATATATATATATATATGTATATTACTAGCTGGGTTACTATTTCTGACAGTCCTGATTCTGTAGAACTAAACTGAGTTCTATACTGAACTGGGTGACTATATCTGACAGTCCTGATCCTGAAGAACTAAACTGAGTTTTGTACCGAGTCTAAAATTGAACTATAACTGTGAGAGTTCTCATCTAACCGACATACCCCGATTATAGAATGAGTTGGGGTCCAGCCTGTGACCCCAGTTGGAGGGGTGTTAGCACCTTGCTAAGGGATACTAACAATGGCTATGAGTTACCCTTATCTGGCAGAAAAACATTTCGTTAACCCTCACTGGTAGGAAAAATCATACGAGATGTATCAAACCTTATATGGAAAGAAGATATCTCAATCTATGCTGGCTACGTAGTTCTGTAATACAGGGAATGCTACTAAGGGTGAAACCCGATGTTGGTAGGAATGCCCCCATCCCTAATTTTGCTCGGTGTTAAATCCTACTCCCAATTGAATAGACACTAATCTGATCACTAAACTATACTAGGCTTGACTGAACTGTTACTGAGTTCCCCGAGTTTTATTAACTGACTGAGTACTACTGTACTATTCGTGACACTACTAAGACTAATATGTAGCTACTGAGACTCTAGGTAAATAGATAGATTTTCGGGTATTAAATACCCCCAGGACTCGATAAAACTTATAATCATAAAACATATCAATACTTGAAAACATGGCAATGATCAACTGTTCACAATAAAATCATTAGGACATTTCATTTGGCACTTGGAAGTCATGAACTTGTACGTGAATAGGAATACATGCTATCATGTCATAATTACACTATTCAACTTACATGGGTATTCCATCAAACACTTGCAAGGCATAGCTTTACAATGACAGTAATTTAAGCATGTAGTAATAGCATGAATTCAACACTAGGGTCACCAATGAAAAATAATTGCACAATTTACTCAACTAAGCATTTTATCAAACACCTAGGTGGCATATTCTTATACTTGGGCAAGAATAACATGTTGATGCTTCATGGATACAACTTCAATTTGCAATTCAAGGGTTTCAACATGGGGATTTAAACAATTACATACATGATATCTTATATTCATGAAAACTACAATTAAATCTTGAATTGAAAACCCACAGAACAACATAAACATAAAAACAACCCAATTGGTTCATGTAATTCTTAACATTATTAATTGAGATTTTAAAAGTGGTTTTTGAAATCCAAGGGTAAAAGAAAACCCTTGGATGAACACTTAACATACCTTTGTGCTTGAATTTGTGAAGATTGATGGTGTGTTCTTGAAGCTTGAATTTGAAGTTGGATACCCTAGGGTTTGTTCTTGAGGGAATTTGAGAGAAATAATGATTTTTTTTGTCTTTTGGATGGATGAATCACGTGTTTTGGGGTTGAATAGGGTGGGGGATTTGATCTAATTGAACCTTTAGTTGCGGACTTTTAAATTACTGAAAACATACCTAGTGACGCGCAGACCGGTGTGTTGCGTCGATGGGGTTGACGTGATGGGTAACACAACACGTTGAGATCGTGTCAGCTCACTGGAATTTGCACTTAAAGATGGAGAAAAATATCTTTCGACGTGATTGGTGACGCGATACATCGAGATTGCATCGATCCACTATTTTGGAATCCCAAACGTGCCTTAAATGATGTTCAAAAAATCTGAAACCCGGCCGACAATCCTGATCATGAATCAACCTAATAATCGACATTTTTAAGGTCGTAAGGGTCAAAAATAAGTTCATGGAAAAAATAAGACTAAGCGTCAATACTTAGCTTAAATTTTTCTAAGTCTGGGGCCTCTTTTCATACTATAAGGGACTAAGTTAGGCTTGAAATTTTACGGGGTCTTATAGTACCCTAGGGTATGATTGGTACCCATAAGTCGTACCTGGTCCAGAATCCAGAAATTTAGGAAATTTTCTAAGGTTCAAAACCCAGGGTGTTTCAGTCTCCCCCACTAGGAACATTCGTCCCCGAATGGCAGAAAAGGTAGGTCAAACATAAACATTCATTTACATTATCAAATATCAATCCATCCTTTAACAAACTCAGAAAATAAAGATGCAAGAAATCAACCTTTCTTTTAACAAAATTAGAAAATAAAGATGTATTCAATAATACATACCTTCCACACAAATATCTGGAGCCAAGAACAAGTGCAGATATTTGAACTTCATGTCCTCTTTTGCTTCCCATGTAGCCTCTTCCACCTTGTGGTTTTGCCATAGAACTTTAACTAAGGCCACATCCTTGGTCCGTAACATTCAAATTTGCCAATCCAATATCTCAAACGGGACCTTTTCATAAGCCAAAGAATACGGGATACCTAAATATTCCAAAGGAACAACCGAAGATGGATCACCAAGACACTTCCTCAACATAGAGACATGAAATACCAAATGAATGAAGCTCAAAATAGAAGGTAACTCCCATTTATACGCCACATTACCAACCCTCCGTAAAACCACATAAAGACCAATATACCAGGGACCGAGCTTCTCCTTTTTACTGAACGATATCCTCCCTTTATGGGAGATACCCTTAGGAACACCTTATCCCCAACCTCAAATTCCAAGTTTCTACGTTTCACATCCACATAGAACTTTTGGCGACTTTGGGCAGCCTTAAACCTATCCCGAATCAGCTTCACTTTTTCCATAGCTTGATTAACCAAGTTTAGACCAAAAATATCCGCCTCACCATCCTTGAACCACGCGATAGGAGATCTACACCTCCTATCCTACAATGCCTTAAAAGTGGCCATTCCAATACTAGAATGATAGCTATTACTGTAACCAAACTCCCCCAAAGGTAGATGCCCATCCCAATTGCTACCATAATTAATCACTCATGCCTGGAGCATATCCTCCAATGTTTGAATAGTCCTCTCTTCTTGCCCATCCGTCTGTGGAGTAAAAGCAGCACTCAAACTAACCTTAGTCCCCAATCCCCTCCGAAAAGACCATAAGAAGTGAGATGAAAACTGTGTACCACGATCTAAATAATTTAACTAGGCACCCCATGCAGCTTTACAATCTCCTAAAGATACAACTGCACATAATCCTTGGCCAAAAAGTTTGTCCTCATTGGAAAAAAGTAAGTCGACTTTGTCATCCTATCCATGATAACCCAAATTGAATTAAATTAATTCCGAGATCGAGGAAAACCAGTAATGAAATCCATCTTGATTAGCTCCTATTTTATTTAGGTAAATCATTTTCCTGATACAAATCCCAGGTCTCAGGTGCTCAACTTTCACTTATTGGCACACCATACACTTGGCCATAATATCAGCCACATCCCTCTTCATACCACTCCACCAATACATCTCCTTGAGATCATGATACATCTTAGTCGAATTAGGATGTATAACATAGTGCAATTAATGCGCTTCATCTAGAATCCTTTGTCGCAAACCATCAACGTTAGGAACATATATCCTTCTTTGGTACCACAAGGTACCATCACTACTGATCTTAAATACCGTTATATTTTACCCACCTATAATACCCTTAATCTTTATCAAGATAGGATCTACACTTGTTTCTCTTTGATCTTTGCACCAAGAGATGACCGAACCACTTCTTGTACAAATACACCACCATTCCCAGAGTTCAGAAGATGAACTACAAAATTAGCCAAGCGGTGAATATACTTCACCAATTCCTGTTTCTCCTTATCCACATGAGTTAAACTCCCCGTGGATAACCTGTTAAGAGCATCAACAACAATATTAGCCTTACCTGGATGATAGTGAAGACTTATATCATAATCCTTAAGAAGCTCCAACCATCTTCTATGCCTGAGATTTGTCTTCTTTTGAGTGAACACATACTGTAAACTCTTATGATCAGAAAAGATTTCCATGTGCACTCTATACAAATAATGCTGCCAAATTTTAAAGAAAAACCCACCGTAAAAAGCTCTAAATCATGAGTAGATAATTCCTCTCTTGCACCTTCAACTAGCTGGAAACATAGGCAATCACCTTCCCATGCTGCATCAAAACACAACCAAGTCCCACTGGGACGCATCACAATAAACCACGAACCCCTCATTACCTTCTGGTAATGTCAAAACTGTAACTGACCAAGAAAACTTTACCTTCTTTACCTTTACAAGCATCCATGGGGCATTTACCTTTACCTTCTTTTGAGTCAACTTAGTCAATGGGGAAACTATTGTCGAGAAACCTTCCATGAACCACCTATAATAACTATCCAAACCCAAGAAGCTCAGAATATAGATTGGAGTCGTGGTTCTAGGAAACTTCTTCACCACCACAACCTTTTATGGATCCACCATGATCCCCTCACTAGAAATAATATGACCTAGAAGAGTTATATCATTCAACAAAAACTCACACTTAGAGAATTTGGCATACGTGTGCTGCTCTTTTAATGTCTGCAACACCACTTAGAGGTGATTAACATAATCCACCTTAATTTACACAATGTCAAAGAGATCTAGAAATTGACTGAAAAGCCTATTCATCAGATCCATGAATGTCGTTGAGGCATTAGTAAAACCGAATGACATAACCAAGAACTCAAAGTGCCAATACCAAATACGAAAATCCATCTTAAGGATATCCTCCTCCCTAATCTTAAGTTAATGATACCCAAATCGAAGATCTATTTTAGAAAAGAATTTGGTACCTTGCAATTAATCAAACAAGTCATCTGTCCTTGGAAGAGGATACTTGTTCTTAACCATTGCCTTATTCAATTGACTATAGCAATGCATATCTGAAAGGAACCATCCTTCTTGCGCCCAAATAAAACTGGTGCACCCCACGGGGATACACTAGGATGGATGAAACTTTTATCCAAGTGATCTTTAAGTTGCTCCTTGAGTTCCCTCAACTCAGTCGGACCCATTCTATAAGAATGACTAGATAGTGTATGAATGTATAGAACCAAATAAATACCAAACTCGATCTCCCTTTCTAGAGGAACACCAAGAAGATCATTCAAAAAGACCTCAGTAAACATATTTACCACTGAAACCAAATGAAAAGAAGGATCTTCTAAGTTAGAATCTTTAACTCGGATGAAATTATAAAGA
>NW_025888197.1:0-3331 GCF_002878395.1 Capsicum annuum | reverse complement strand
AGCATGAAAATTAGAAGCAAAAATCATTATTTTTCTTGAATTTAGGACATTTAGGTACTTTGTGCCCACATCTAACAATATGTTTGAGTTTTGTTCTACAGAGATTTTATTTGATTCAATTCCCTTCAATTAATACCCCATGGTTTTTCTCTCTTTAATTTAGCCCCAGTAATAAAGACAACTGGTCATGCATGCACAGTGTGTAAATAAAAGGGAGCCATAGAAAAATTATATGAAAAATTAAAAAGGGTATAGATCAAAGCATTTTAAGGTGAAATTGAAGGAAACATCATAAAGTTGCTATAATATAATCATTTTGTCAACTTAGCATTTCTTCTTTTATTTGCTTTAGAAACAATTTAACAGACAAAATAGTAGCTTCTTCTGTTAACTGTGGCTTGAGACACTAGTGATCGACACTCTTTTGTAATTATATCAAGTAAAAATAACACTTCGATATACTAAGTTTTTATTATAATGCACGAAATTCAAAAATAAAATCGAACTATAGCACTATATATGACAAAGCCAACAACAAAAGATCTCTTCTTTTTTTAAGTAAAAAATTAGCTAGTATAATCACTGTATACCGTCAATATAACAAGTAGGTGTGTATACATATATATGAGTATAAATTTATTTACTTCGAGTATATACTGGCGACGACTACAAAATATTAACGTTAGGTGGATGAATTTTTTTAATTGTTTGACTAAAACTATTAAGATCCATAAAATTTTTCCTTTCAACCCAAAACATGTTAAGTGAAAGATGTGCTTAGTTTTATTTTTTTCAAAATATTTTCATTATGCTTTATAAATTTATCATGCAGTGCGTGACTATGTTTAAGAATTTTGTACCCGTAACTCTGTAAGCAAGACCTTTTTGCACATACATGTACAATGTACAAAGCAGTATATATGTTGGTAAAAATTGTTATTCTTTTTGAGCAGTCAATGACTCAAATAGTGATAATTTATTGTTTGTCCATGCTACATAAGTATGCAGCATGAAATTTGTAGCAGTGTGTGTTTTTCTTCTTCTTTCTTTCATTATACACTTTTACTATTATGAGGGCTGCTTAATGCTCAAAGGTGTCAAATCATGGCCCTGCCATTATCATGTTTTTATCATGGCTGGTTACAACAAATTAAAATAACCTTGCTAGTATTAGCTAATGCACCTACTAACTTTATGTTTTATAAAGAAAAAGAAAATTTCAATTGTTTGGATTTGTATAACAAATATATGTCTAATAATGCATGTATTACTTCTTTAGATTTAGAGTAATTATGCTTTGATCTCTGGAACTTTCTAATTAATCATCTGGTAGATGAAACTTGATATTCTATTAAAGCCAACCAAGAGTACTTAGTTTGGTACATTGATAATGTATTTTGACACTATCAATTTAAATTACCAATAACACATTAAACTAGATTGACAACATAATCACTTACAAAACTTCAGAAATTTCACTCAAAAAATTCAAAAATAATTTCGATTTGTATTCATTATAAATACAACTCTAATTTTTAAATATCATTTTCAACTTGAAAACAAAAATTGTAACTTTTTTTTCCTTCTGACTTTCACATTGTTTGTGTCTAAATGCCCATTAAATCTGTCTGTGATGGATCTTTATAGACCTTATTAATTTCCAAAATCAAAAGCTAGAATAATTCCAAAACCCTAGCTAGCTGAAGGTCTAAAATATGGAATTTAGTAATTTGTTTGAATTCAAGCTGCATTATTTATGATCCAAAAGAAGCAAGCCAAATATTGCACCCCTGTAAAGTTGCTTGGAGCAAGAAAAATCTAAAATTATCATTAATTATCAACATTTATACTATTACTAAATTAAATTTCTTTCTTAATTTTGTCAATCTCCCATTTTGTCTTGTTTTCTTTTTTGCCTATATCATTTTTAGATAAATGCCAAAACCCAGGGAGTATAGGTTTATCCTATATATTTTGTCCATCAGTTGCCTCTTTTTTTTTTTTCCTTCAACTCTTGTATAGTATTATTATTTGCTGTATAATGTTCTAGATTCCATAATTCACTAGAAGACCAAATTTGCCAGAAAGGATAAAAGAAAATACAACCAGGAATCACCACCAGAATTATCTTTTTTAATTTCCATGAAATCACTATTCACTATTCATCCACTTTACAGGGTGTTTGACCATAAGAATTTTTTTCATTTTTTTTCGAAAAATTATTTCACTTTAGTGAAAATTGTAGTGTTTGGCATAAAAAATTGTATTTGAAAAAATCAAAATAACTCCAATTTATATTCATGACCGAAACAACTCCAACTCCAATTCCAGCTCCAAAATTTATTTATCTTCATGATTAAACACTTACTTAATATTTCTTATTTATTTCATTTGATATTATTTTCAAGAGTAGTAGTTTAATTAGTGGGCCTTAAATAAGAGCTAAGCCTGATCCAACCTCAATCTTTTCTTATTTAAAAAAAAAATTAATTTGAACAGCTGTCCACTCAACCGCTTAAACTAAAAAAAAAAAAGAAAAACAGTTGGATGTATAGTTTATACTACTTCTTTCAAAAATACTTGTCACAGTTTTCTTTTTGAGAGTCAAATGATAGAACTTTGACCAATAATTTAGGATATATTTTTTCATCATATTGATATAGGAAGAAAAGTGTAATTTATACTATATTTCGTATAGTTTTTGAACATTTAAATTTTAATTTTATAATATCGAATTAATCTAATTTAATTTAGGTTTGAAGTTAGCCAAATTGACTCCCAAGAAGCGAAATGTAACAACTATTTGAATGGAGAGGGTATACGATATGCTTATAACCGTGTATAGTTATTGTATAATCTATGTATACCTGCCAAAAAAAAAGTTGTATGTCCGACAAGCTATTTGTAAAAAGATCCCCAAAAATGAATTTTAGTTCTATATATTAACAATGGATGGTAGATTTTTCACACCATCAAATTACATTTACATGACCAAAAAGAAAAGAAAAAAAAAAAACAGAAACGACTAATTAAAATCGTTATGTCATTTGTGACTATCGTTTTCCTTTCTATTTCTCTTCCGCTAATCCCAACTCGTCATATACTATGATTTACTGATTTATACAACTGTATTTTCATTTAAAAATTAATTTCTAAGTACATGGGATAACTCTCTCTCTCTCATCACAAGTTTGGATCTTTTCGAAGATGATGGAATAATAATTTGTACTACTGTTGTGATGATAGTTACCAATATTGTTTGGTTTGGATTTGATTTGCAAACTACAGGAAAGTTTCCAATATGTTATGAATATATATTAAAAAAAATATA
>NW_025888196.1:0-1667 GCF_002878395.1 Capsicum annuum | reverse complement strand
TGGATTCTCTGTAAGCTTTTCCATTTCTAAATTCAGTTCCACGACAATTAGGCTTTAATGGTCTCTTTTATTGTGCCGATATAAAATTATCATTTCAGATAGAGAAAAGACATATTCCCCCCCTCCCCCTCCCCAAACTTGTCATCCAAACTCATTTTAGCACTTATACCTAACTTTCATTTATTTACCCCCTTAACATCTTTAAAGTGTATTAATTGCACCCTCAAAATCACAATCTCACTCTCACTATGGAGAGTGCACTAACACGCGTCATGTTAATGCCAAATTAGTGCCACATCAGTGCAGGTCATTGCCATGTAAGAAAATAGAATTAAAAAAAAATCTCACATACATATAATTTTTATATATTTATATATATATATATATATATATATATATTTACTATTTTTATATATATAAAGTACATATATTGTTTTAAAAGAAAAATAATATATATATATATATATATATATATATATAAAATAAAAAAGAAAACTCCTTTCTTCTTCACACCCCCACCCCACCCCACCCCACCTGCTCCTTCTTCAGATCATATCCCCCCTCCCCAATGCTCTTCCAGCCCCTTTACCCCCCCTCCCCGCCTATTCAGCCCCTTCCTCCGTGCTCTTCCAACCCCGTCCATCTCTTTCTCCCCTTCCAATTTACACCCTTGCAATGTCTCTCCCTCTAATTTTTTTCATTTTCTCCATTACTAAAGAAGGAGTATCTATTTGGTTTGTTAATTGTTGTTAAGAGCGAATTGCACAAATCATTACCACAACGCTGCAGAATTGACATAATCATAGCTAACATCCTAAATCTCTAACAAATCAATCACTCCATCTCCATCTCTCTGTAAAACCAAATCTCCACAAAATTGATAGTATTTATATTAAGTGCCTCATCAGAGCAACAACAGAGACAAGTAGAGAAGTAGCATCCAAAGCACCCGACTGAGCCAGAGAGAATCTAGCTCCGACATCAGTGGTGGTGTAAGATAATTGATGATGATGGTGGGTTGGGGTGGGGGGAATGAGGGAGGGTAAAAGAAGAAGATGAAGTGGGGTTTTGATTTTTTTTAATTTATATATATATATATATATATATATATATATATATATATAAAATAATAATAATAAAGTGGGCCTTTTAAAAAAAAATTCACTTGCTCATTTTTTTTTTTGCCACGTCAGCTTAAGGGGTGAAATTAATTCACTTTAAAGATGTTAAGGGGGGTAAATAAATGAAAGTTAAGTTTAAGTGCTAAAGTGAGTTTGGAGGACAAGTTCGGGGGGAAAATGTCTTTTCTCTTTGAAATATAAAATTATTTTAGATAAAGTTAAAGTTTTGCTTAGATATTATAACTTAATTTTTTTAAGTTGAATTTTTTCTAACAAACATAAAATTCATAAGTTGTGAAATTTTTTAATGTTTCCCAAACTCTTATATAATCTTATCAAATAAGTAAAAATTCATAAATAAATTGATTACTATGGTTATATATTTATTAACATCTATCAACTTATGGATTTTTCTGTACAAAATATGAATTTATCTCCATATTTATATTTATACATAATTGTTCAAAATTACAAATTTTTAAGTAAATATAATTTTTAAAGATTAAAAGTCAACAATAATACTCCCTCCGTTTCAGTTTAGTTGAC
>NW_025888195.1:0-1929 GCF_002878395.1 Capsicum annuum | reverse complement strand
AACAGAGCAAGTCCGAAAGATGATTTTCCACTACCCAACATCCACATTTTGTTAGACAACTGTGCTAAAAATGAGGTTGCCTCTTTTGTGGATTGCTATGCCTGATATCACCAGATCATTATGGATGATGAAGATGTGGAGAAGACATCTTTTATCATACCATGGGGAACTTATTGTTATCGAGTGATGCCGTTCGGTTTGAAGAATGCTGGAGCAACGTACATGAGAGCCATGACCACTATGTTTCATGACATGATGCATACGGAGATTGAGGTCAATGTGGATGATGTGATTATTAAGTCAAAAAGTCAGGCCGACCATGTTAAAGATTTAAGAAAGTTCTTTGAAAGGATTCGCAGGTATAATCTCAAACTCAACCCAACAAAATATGTATTTGGAGTTCCGTCTGGAAAGATGTTTGGGTTTGTAGTCAGCCGTCGGGAAATTGAATTGGATCCCTCGAAAATCAAAGCCATTCAGGATTTGCCCCAGCCCAAGAATAGAACGGAGGTGATGAGTTTGCTTGGTAGACTGAACTACATTAGCAGGTTTATTGATCAACTCACAACCACTTGTGAGCCCATATTCAAGTTGCTGAAAAAGAGTGTTACGGTAAAATGGACTGAAGAATGTCAGGAAGCGTTTGATCGAATCAAAAGATATTTATCAAATCCACCCGTGCTAGTACCCCTGGATCCTGGTAGGCCTTTGATCTTATATTTATCAGTCATGGACAATTCTTTCGGTTATGTCCTGGGTCAACATGATGTCACAGGCAAAAAGGAGCAGGCTATTTATTATCTTAGCAAGAAGTTCACCGCATATGAGGCCAGGTATACTCTTCTTGAAAAGACATGTTGTGCCCTCACTTGGTTAGCACAGAAGTTGAAGCATTATCTCTCATCCTATACTACTTATCTCATCTCCCGCATGGATCCTTTGAAGTATATCTTTCAGAAGCTTATGCAAATGGGTCGATTGGCAAAGTGGCAAATATTGTTTACCGAGTTCGACATTTTATATGTGACTCGAACCGCCATGAAAGCCCAAGCCTTGGCAGATCTATTTTCCTGACGAAGAAGTGTCGTGTGTCGATAAAGTCGTTATAGATGCTAATCCAGGTTGGAGGTTATTTTTTGATGGAGCTGTCAATATAAAAGGAGTCGGAATAGGTGCGGTTCTTATCTCTGAATCGGGACAACATTTCTCGATAACAGCACAACTTCGATTCTACTGTACCAACAATATAGCAGAGTATGAAGCCTACATTCTTGGTTTGAGGCTAGATGTTGATATGGGAGTCCAGGAACTATTGGTGTTGGGAGATTTGGATTTGCTCGTCCATCAAATTCAAGGCGATTGGGAGATGCGAGATTTGAAGCCCATCCCGTATCGACAATACTTGCAGGAGCTATGTCGACGGTTTGTGTTGGTAAAATTTAGGCATATTCCAAGGATTCATAATGAAATTGCTAATGCTTTAGCCACTCTGTCTTCAATGCTCCAACATCCTGACAAAGCCTACATCGATCCAGTGCATATACAGAGTCGTGATCAGCATGCTTACTGTAATGCAGTTGAAGAAGAGCTCGATGGAGAACCTTGGTTCTTGGATATCAAGCAGTACATTCAGTCAGGAGAATACCCAGCATATGCCACCAACGATCAAAAGAGGACTATTAGGCATTTGGCTAATGGATTTTTCTTAAGTGGGGGAATCTTGTATAAGAGAACCCCAGATCTGGGACTTTTAAGGTGTGTAGATGCGAGAGAAACCTCGGCAATCATGGTTGAAATACACTCTGGAGTATGCGGGTCGCATATGAACGGTCATGTCTTGTCAAAGAAGATTCTTCGAGTAGGTTATTACTGGCTTACTATAGAAAGGGATTCTATTCAATTTGTTCGAAAGTGTCATCAATGTCAGGT
>NW_025888194.1:0-7035 GCF_002878395.1 Capsicum annuum | reverse complement strand
CTATCTTATCTCTTTCTAGTCTTTCTACTGTTGAGCTTCTTTCGTCTACTGTTGCATGTTTTTGACTGTACACACACATCAAATAATACTGTTTTTTTTCTCTTTGAACTTAATGTTTACAGGGAGCAATCAAATTTATAACCGACTTCCAGATATTCTTGGCAAGTTATCTAGCCAGAACTCGAAGGAAGAATCATTCTGCAACATCATGCAATTTTTAATTGCTTCAATTAAGAAGGTGCCATGATTTTGACTTGCCTCTTTGGGCTTTTCTGTAGAGAATTGATTGGAATGTTTGTATTTTTAGGACAAGCAAATGGAAGCTCTTGTCGAGAAGCTTTGCAAAAGATTTTGTGAAGTTACTGGTATGGAATTTGGAAATTGTTTTGATTTATTTCCGTGAAGAATTTGTGTAATATGATCAACTTTTAGAAGAAGCTAAGAGAGAAAATATATTGGGTACTTTTAGTTTGCAACGATATGTGTTCCGTAAGTTTACACTATTCTAAGCTCTAGAAGTTATTCTGCCCTTGGGTTTGGTCTGTTTACATATACTTTCTTGAAACTAAATGAAAAAATATGTATGTCTCTTTATTTTTGCCCCTAAACTTGACATTGAGGTTTACCACAACTTTCTGTGAGGTTTCACGGTTTTGTGGATAAATCACGATACCAGCTTGCTCCACTTGCTATTGCTAGCCATGTTGTGCAGTTTACTGTCAGATGTTATAGTTCTTTCTCTAGTTAATCCTGCGTGATTTACATTTAAGAGATGTGGTGGTTGTCAACTTTGAGTTGTGGTTCTGCACGTTTCAAAGGTTCTGATATACTTATTTGAGATTGTTTTAGAAGTTGCCGGTCTTTCAGTACTATTTGGTACCACGGCTTTGTGGTTGCTTCATCTGATATTTGCTTTCATACTCAGCTTTCTATGCTATTATGGAAAGCGTATTTACAGTATTTCTAGGAGTACCTTTGCAAAAATTTAAAAGAAAAATTAAAATTAGGAGACCTTTGAATGAATAGATTTTAGTGAGTTTCTGATTTGCTATTTGAATTATCACTAGAGAAACTTCTGCATGTTAACATGCTCTTTTATGCAGATATTAGGCTATACGAGTAAATATCCTATTGCCTATCTCAGCTATCATACACTGATAAGAGCATGAGAAATCTTATAGAGTTGTTTAAAATGTATGAACGAACGTGCCTTATCTGAAGACGCTGTGATGGAGGATTTTCAAACTATTATCAGCAAGGTAAAATTTGTTGTGGCATCACAAGGCTTTATGCTTAGACTAGTTTTTGGAAGTTACTGGGAATTCATTTCACAGTGTTAAAGCTTTATTTGCCTGTTTGAATGTCTTCAATTTGGGAAGAAGTTTGCTAAACCTAAACTCAAATCATGCATTGAGGAGTTTGAGGAAAAGTTGAATAAGTTCCACATCGAGAGGAAGGAACAAGAACTTACTGCCAAAAATGCTCAAAGCCATTAACAGAAAGTGGACAGCATGGACAACATCATGGTGGCTCAAAAAGAAGAAGAAGACAAGATTGATGAATATGTAATTACAGAAGGTAATTTTCTCCAAGTCAATTGCCTGTTTATTCAGCTATTACTATTTCATGTTTTATTTACAAGGTTCTCATTTTGAAATTTTATGATGGAGGGCATCAGAGCTTCATGCTTGTCTCTATGAGTAATATGGTTCATTTATGTTTTAATTCCCGTGAAAGAATTTAAAAACAATGTAGAGGAGGTAGTAGCTATTACAAGACATCATGTAGTAGTACCTTATATCGATAGTTGATCCTTCACTACTATTCTTTTTAAAAATCCATATGATTGGGGTTTTCAGAATTTGGTACACTTAAGATGTAGATACTGATAAGAAGGCTCTCAAGTCATTTGGAAGAGAGCTGGAAATATATAAAGAGGCTAGAGGTAAAATGGATTGAGAAAACTTACAAAGTCAATGTGCAAACATGGTGCAGATTGTTGTATCTGCTGCATTTTTGATGATCTATGATGGGAAGGGGCGGACGATAATACATTATTTGGTTCTCTTGAATGTTCTGTAACTTCATTTTCTAGATCATGTAATAGATTCTGAAGTCACTGATCCATCAACGAAAGCGGAAACAGAATGTTCCCCTGCAGAACCAGCATGTGTTGAGTCAGAATCAAATTCTCATGCTTCCAGTGAGGTAACTGATTCAGCAATTTATGAAAGTGAAATTCAATCCCCTACAAGTCGCACCAGAGGTTCCTTACGTCACCCTATGTCCTTAGCAACTTTTTTCTATAACGGGGTCAACAGGCACTAACACTTTTTCATTTGTAGGTGCCACTAGATCCAAAGCTAAGAACAGCAGTAAAAGCGATCAAAACCTTGGCACTTCCACTTCCATTCAAAGTCCAAATGCAATATATCTTGCAGGTGAATGCTTGGAATTTCCTTTTCTAACCTAAGTCTATTAGAAACTTTTGTCTCGACTTCTTAGCTTTTGTCACGCTGCAGCTGCTGCTCAAGTTAGTGCTTCTGTCATTCATATTTTTATTGGTCTCCTGAGGGTAAAATCTTTTGTCTTATAAGAAATTTTGTTGTTTGGATTTCTTTAATTCTTTAGACATAACATTTATCATTATTTTAAGGATTGGTTTCGCAATCACACTGGTGACTCTGAAGTTGAACGTGCTCTTAGACGAGCAGAAGACCCCGGGTTACCACTATTTTGTTTTCCCCTTTGTTTCTGGAGTTGAAAGTGCTAGATCTTACATTTGAAGATTTGTTGAGACCATGTGTATTCTCTTCCTGTTGCATAAAGGTTATAGTTTTATTTGCGAGACCAACCTGCTAATCTATATGGCCACCGATTAAAACCTAATCTATACGTAAAACTTAACGGCCACCGTTAAGTAAACAACCTTATATTAGTAAACAACCTTATAACCTTAACGACCACCGTTTAACCTTATAACCTTATATTATTAAGAAACCTTATAACCTTAACGACCACCGTTTAACCTTATAACTAGCGTTAAGTAAACAACTTTATATTAGTAAACAACCTTATAACCTTAACAGCCACCTTTTAACCTTATAACCTTATATTAGTAAACATCCTTATAACCTTAACGGCCACCGTTTAACCTTATAACCTTATATTAGTAAACAACCTTATAACCTTAACGGCCACCGTTTAACCTAATAACCTTATAACCTGAACAACCACCGTTTAACCTTATAACCTTATAACCTTAACGACCAATATTTAACCTTATAACCACCGTTAAGTAAACAAATTTATATTAGTAAACAACCTTATAACCTTAACAACCACCGTATAACCTTATAACCTTATATTAGTAAACAACCGTATAACCTTAACGGCCACCGTTTAACCTTATAACCTTAGAGGCCACCGTTTAACCTTATAACCACCGTTAAGTAAACAACCTTTTAACCTTAACGGCCACCGCTTAACCTTATAACCTTATATTAGTAAACAACCTTATAACCTTAACGATCACCGTTTAACCCTATAACCAACGGTAAGTAAACAACCTTATATTAGTAAACAACCTTATAACCTTAACGACCACCGTTTAACCTTATAACCTTATATTAGTAAATAACCTTATAACCTTAACGGCCACCGTTTAACCTTATAACCTTATATTAGTAAACAACCTTATAACCTTAACGGCCACCGTTTTACCTTATAACCTTAACGCCCACCGTTTAACCTTATAACTACCATTAAGTAAACAACCTTATATTAGTAAACAATCTTATAACCTTAACGGCACCATTTAACCTTATAACCACCGTTAACAATCTTATATTAGTAAACAACCTTATAACCTTATAACCTTAACGACAACCGTTTAACCTTATAACCTTATATTAGTAAACAACTTTATTACCTTATAACCTTAATCTCTGCCAAATATCTCATATCGTAGAATGTAGATCATTATAAACCACAATAATTAACAAGTTAAAATACTTTTTGAAAAATAGGTAAAAGTTCTATTCAACTCTCAAAATTTTATCAGTGCAGTATAAATTATCACAAAATAAAAAATTATCTAAATTAACTGAAACTAAATATTTAAAGTAAATTAATTTTATTGTTTTAATTGACTTTGATATAAAAAAAAACTTTTTATTTAATTATTTAATTTAGAAAATTTAAATTTTAAATTACTTTTTCCTTATATAGAAGTACTAATATTTAAACTTAACTTCAAATTTTTAAATTACAAAATTAATAAATTTAATTTAATAAAATAAATTTCTAATGAATATTTTCTTAGAATTTATATTGGGTCAATATGTATCAAGTTAAAAAGAAATAAAGAAAAATATATAGTAAAATTTTATTATTGTGAAAGATAAATATAATGAACTATCCAATAATGTTTAATAATATCACATTTTGCATATGCAAATATAGCATCCCGTATTTAATTAATATACTATTCCGGTGAATTATCGATGATTACTTTTGGATATGATAAAATTATATTAATTTTTACAGTAATAACATAATTAATCGCTCTTAATCAATTATTATGAGTCATCTAGGTATTAAAAAAATAAATAATATTTAGTGAAAAATAAAATACACATAAAATATGAAATTAACTCTTAATGTTTTAAATCAAATTTTCGTATTAAAATAACATATGTAGAACTCATGCTAGATTCCGGATGAATCCTAGAAAACATATGCAATCCTTTTATTAAAAAAATTTATTTAAATATATCAAGATTGAAAAGACAAATAAATATCTTAATGTTGGGTCCGTGCTGACACGGGTCATGCTCCTCTAGTATGTACAATAAATGCTCCATTAATTGTGGCTTAATTTTCCTCTACATATTTTTCTTTGATGAGCAAAAAAATTTTTAATTCATTAAAATTTTCATTTATGTATAGTTTTATTGATTAACACGAGACACGCGTTCAAAGCACGTATACTTGACTAGTATAATTAATCTAATTGGTTAGAAATATAATCATATAATGTATTTAAATGGATTTGCGTGGTAATCAAGATACCATATATGGTAACTTTTTCTTTATCTTTATCCATATATATTTGGTAAGCTATTTCACGCGTATTTTGGTAACAACTAGGAATCCAAGTGCAAGTCCTAATCTACACAAAAAGGGAAAACACTTTTTTTTTTCTCTATATATACTTATGAGTCCAGTTGCAAACTTCAATATTTAGGCTTCGATTAGTTTCATCAAATAATGGAGTCATCCACATCTGCCAGTCAAATTCATGTGTTCCCCCAATTTCGTAATGCTAGAAGTACTCTTCCTTGTGCAGTCAATATTTCAGGCAACAATTTTAACTTGGAGATTGATCTACTTGTCAAGTTTGCTTACACTTGTTTTGACAACATTATCGAAGAATACCCCTTTCATACTAAGTGGTATGGGAAGTACAACTCATTGTCATGGGATATTTTTGACACAGTGCTGCCTTCAGAAACTATCTTACATTGTCCCCTAGAAAGAATTAAGTGGGATGGTCTTGAGAAAATCTTGGAGAGCAAACATGATTTAATCAAACAAATTTTGGAGTGTGCTCGTACAACACAGAACCTTGCACCTCCTTTGCAAGATGATGATACAACTTATGTGAGCCGGATAATTATTGAGAAACTTTATGTATATCCTCAAGAATTTGAACCTAACAAATCCAGAATTGTTAAAAACCAATATGATGAGATTGGAGAAATAGTTTAGAGAGTTACTTATAAAGCAATCAAGGGATTGGGACAATCTAACGAACCATCTTTGTATGAAAAATTACAATGGATTGAAGCCCGTGAAGGGGATATTAAAGATGCTGTGAGGAACACGATAAATTGTTGGTGCATGCATTATGATGAGAATTATGAAAGGGAACTAGTATAGACTTTAACTGAGCAAGCTAGGAGAGAATTCATGTCGCTGCCTGCAGTAAGATCAATAATGCAGTCTTTGCAAAGAGTTCAGCTTCCAGAAAACGAATGGACAGACGAGTGTATGATATGCAAGGACAGTTACTCACCTGGACCAGAACCATACAGCTTGCCTTGTAGCCACAGTTTCCATTATGGCTGCATCGAAAGTTGGCTTCTTAAAAACCCAAATTGTCCCATGTGTCGTTACAAGTTGCCACCAACGGAGTCCAAATAGAAGTGATCTCTTTCTAGTAATTACAATGTATTTTAAGATAGGTTAATTCGGTCAAAAATTTATCTTTTCTCATATGGTAAAACAATTCTAGTTATTGAATTTATCAATAGAATCTTGGCACCTTTTTACTCAAAAATCACACTAGCATATACTCACCATATATCATCATCATCAAAATAACAGGGGTAGGACAAAAAACAAAATAACTGAAAGGAACGTATTAAAGATTCCACACACACCGAGGACAAAATATCTGATTTCACAGTAGAGCACACACACCTCAGGCCATGCACACTCACCATCGAACATGGTACACACCTAGATTAAAAAATCAGAAAAAAAGTAAAAAATAAAATAAAATGGAGCGATTGTGAGAGAAAACTAAGTGATAGGGAGATAAAGATAGAGATCGAAGGAAAAACAGTGAATTGAGGGAGAAGTGATTTGTGAACGCGAGAGAGAGAAGAAAGAGGGAAAACGACCCTTGGTTTGGTTTTTCGGCAACGTACTCGCCGGATTCACTATCGGAAATACACTACCAGCCATCCTCATCCCTGTTTTCGGCTGATTCTACCAGAAAACCCTTCCGTCCAACTGTCCAGGTCAGTTTCGGCGAAACAGTTCGAAAAGAAACCAACCAAAACCCCTGATGTAGACTCGTTCCCATCCATTTCCACCTGAAAATGACCACGATAGCGAAACGCTCGTTCGGGTTGCTCGGAGATTAGTTTAGTGTTGGGTTTTATTCAATTCATAAGTTTGGAGTCGAGGCTTTGTCGTTCGAAGTATTCCGGTCGAAGCTCCAATCAAAATTTTGACGGATTGAAA
>NW_025888193.1:0-2862 GCF_002878395.1 Capsicum annuum | reverse complement strand
AAAATGAAACCATAAAAGGAAAATTAATTATCTTTGTACACAAAGATATCAATTACTCCCTATATCGCAATTTATATAAGTTCCTTTCCTTTTTATTTAATTTTAAAAGAATGATACTATATTTTTATATTTTATAACAATTTAATTTTAAAATATTTATTTTATCCCTAATGAGATGATTTACATTCACACAAATACTAGTGAATTTATTTAGATTTTCAAGTATTGAATTTTTCTTAAAAGATCTTTTTTGTTTTCAATTATTTCAAATTCTAATCAATTATTAACACTGTTAAGTATATACCTATATTTTTCTGTGAATTTTCATCACTTACATATTTTCAGTCTTCTAAAGTATTTCATTTTTATATAATTATATTTTAAGTGAAAAAATAATTTTATTTTTCTTAAAAGAAAGTAGAGAAAAAAAGATTTTGTTAAACCGAATTTATTTCCATGCATTTTTTTAATATGTCTCAAACTCGTTATATATATATACACCACATATCTAATTAAATGAATCTCATGTTCTCTTTTTATCCGATTTTATCCTTTTCATTTCTCTTCAAATTATTTATCATTAATATTTTTTTTTGTGTGTGTTTTTCTTTCATTACTTCTCTACCTATATATAATTTTAAAAAATGAAAGGCTTAGCAAATTGAAGTTACATCTTTCATTTGTGGAATGTCTTTGCCATTTTAATAAATTAATTGTTAGGCAGTTTTAATTGATTTTTAATAAGCTACAACTCCTAAAGGTTATTAAATAGAGGGAAACACAATAAATAATAGTACATAAAATGTAATTATTTTAAGAAGTAATTTTTTTAGTGCATAGCTCATCACAGGTGAAGAAAAATTAAAAAATATCAAAATATTAAGAAAACATATAATTGACATTTTTGGTCATAAAGTGGTGCCGTAGCTTTATTTGTGTTTAAAATTAAGAAAAAAGAAGTAATATATTACCATCTTCAAAAATTTACTTCTTGATAAGTGATTATTTAAGGCTTAGAAAAGAATTAAGATTCCTCTCTTTGAGAAGAAAATGAATAAAAAGAGTTGTTATCTTAGTAACACTTTTGTTTTTCTTAAGTTGTAAGCTTGAACGGTTCAGACCAATAAACAATAGAAAGTAGTAGCAATCATTAAAAATATTTAACAAAAAAATTATAAAATATGAAAAATTAGAAACTACAATTTTACATATCAATAAACAACTTTCTTATAAATTGAAATGCCAATTGAAAATTATTAACTATTGTCACATTCTCATATTTTATCAAAAAAATTACTAAAAGTGATATACATAACTGTGGAAGGATACATATATACTTCCTTAAGTAGAACACATATACGTTTGCCTCCTTCCCTTGCTTCTACTTTAGAAAATAAATACTTTGGTATATACACGCCATAAAAATAGACCTCACCAATTAAAAAAAAACATAGAAATATTTAGCTAAATAAATATAAATTTTTGAGAATGTTATATTATGAATTAAAGAGCAAAGAAGAACTACCACACATACAAATAATTTCTCTCAAAAGAATTTTAAACAATAATAGTTAGATTCTCGCCATCTTAATATCCTACTTCAATTTTTAATGTCAATCGAGCCTTAAGAGAGCAAATAAAATAAGAAAAAAATTAATTATTGCGTGAAACACAAAAGAAGAATGACCAAATTGTTACCTAAAAGTGTTAGAGCAGTTGGAGATGAAATTTAATAAATTGAAAATACCAAAAATGTTGCAATTTGAACTATATCTTGACTTGTAATTTTTTTTACTCTGTTGCTATATGGTATGTATCATATCCATAGTGAGATGAGGATAGTAAAAATTACCATAGTAGTAATCTTCTTTTCATCTACAACAAAAGTTTTAATGAGATTAAGACAAAGAGAAACACAAAAGTGCAAGAAAAATAATAATTAATGAACTACACATAACATAAAAGAAAATTTCTTTAACAAAATAATGAATAGCTCTTAAAAAATATATAAAACTATAAGTTTACTAATAGACTATACATAGCACAAAAGAAATCTGCTCTAAGAAATTATCAGAAAGAGTGACTTTCAGAATGCACATACCTTGCAAGAAATAATTCTCATTAGACTTTTTCAAGAAACAATTGTCATTGTTCCTCTCTATTTGAAGAAACAATTGTTATTGAACTTTTTAATGAAAAAATTAAATTATTGAGTGTTATGAATTTAAAAAGTTTTAGAGTAATGAATTTTATTAATACTAATTAAGAGTATAAATTATTATGAACATAAAGGGATGTGAGTTATGAAGATGCTTTTTTAAAATAAAATAATTGAAAAAAAAAAGAAAAACTCCAAAAAAAGGGTGTTATGAATATAAATTTTTTTAGAGTTTTGAATTTTATTAATATCAATTAAGAGTATAATTTATTATGAACATAAAGAGATGTGAGTTGTAAAGATAATTTTTTAAAATAAAATAATTGAAAAAAATAAGAAAAATCCCCCCCCCCCCCCCCCCCCCTCCAAGAAAAAAGATAAATAGGATCTTTGGCCAAAAAGAGGTGTCATATCACCTTGTCTTAATTCTTCTTTTATTATTATATATAGATTTGTAACTTATTTTAGACCAAAAATTTTTAAAGTCCATTTTTCTTAAACTTTTGTCAAGTCCAAACTAACTCATATAAATTGAAAATAAAAAAGTAGCTTAATTAGTAAAATTAAAATACTTTCACAAACCTCCCTAAATTTACTTTTGTTGCACGTGTGGAAGCAGTAAAAAGCCATTCATAAATGGAAAAAGGACAGAAATGACACTTCAAATTAAACTATTTTCATGAAAATGACCATGGAATTTAAAT
>NW_025888192.1:0-1894 GCF_002878395.1 Capsicum annuum | reverse complement strand
TTAGTTCTGTGTACCATTATATTCCCAGTATTGACCGTCCTTCATGGCGGCTACATTGTCTCATAATCTAGAATCTGAGGCAGATTTCCATGGTCCAGCGCAACTGTAAATTACTTCTGAATCTTCAATGTTAGTGAGCCTCCATTGCTTCGAAAGTCATTCTATTCTTATGTTAGTTAAGTTGTCTTATGGTTTTGTCCGGGGCTTGTCCCAATCTAGTTTGACTAGTAATTCAGTAGAGGCTTTGTAGACGGAATTGAGTCTTGTATTTTCATATTTTGTTGACACAATTTGTATGATAAATTCCTTTGAATTTTATTATATCCACACTTTGATTTATGTTTGGATCCTTCTTATGATAGTATGCTAATAGGTCTGTCGGGCCTTCGTGGTTCGGGATGTCTGTGGTAGCCAGGGTCCCTGCTCAGGTCATGACAGACCTATTAACATTTTCCCCTATAGGAACTGAGGTTCAAGTTGAAGTACATAGTCTAATAGTTCTTTTTGGAGCCATGATCTAAAATGGAGAAAAATTAAGAGTTAGAGTGAATTTCTTAAAACATGACTTCTATATGTCTTGTAGCCCCCCCCCCCCCCCCATAAGTGTGACACATTGCACACTCATAAAAATGACTCTATTAGACAAAGAAACTACGCAAACACCCAAGGATACTTGAACCATGCTCTGATACCAAGTTTGTCGTGATCTAAGACTAGGACCTAGACATAACGGGCACTCTAACTAATAAAGGAACGAGAGAACTTTTTAGTATATGATTATGAGCAGTATATTAAAATTTGCAGAAAAGACCCAATAAGGAGAAATTCAACTTAACTGTAAAAGAAATTTATCCAAATCTGAAATAAAATGTTATGACATCAACTATATACGTGTATGAAGCCTCAAACTTGGTAATGAAAAATCTAAGTCGAGACATAGCCCCGATGATACCATAAAATAGATGATAAAAGTCTAATATAAGGAAAATCATATAACTACTTCCGGAATATGGACGGCTTACCAATTGCTTAAGCTATCCTGAAGAAACCTATTGTAGCATAGCACCATGAGAAAATAATGTTGAATCTAAATCATGAAATATTGAAGCATTTGAAAATGGGTTGTACGATGAACACTGGTATGCAACTCAGTGGAAGGTACAAAATATTTCATAAAGCAAGTCATATAACTGAACATAAGTCATCAGAACAAAATATGGAAAGTAACTTAATGTATAAGACAAAACATTTGTTATTTTTAGTTTTGTACTAGGAAGTAACAAAAACATTATGTAACCACGAGTTATATGAGTTTGGTCTGTACCCAATTGTCGGGGCCTCAATCCATATTTTCTACTTGTACTGAGAAATACATCACCATGGCCATCATATCATCCTCATAGAGGAAAATGAAAAGGTCATCTTGTTAAGGAGTGAACCATCCCTCTATCATCCAGACATAGGTTTCAACCATTGGGTCACGAGGACATACACCTTCTCAGTGAACTACATAATTCTCTTTAAGCCCATTTATAATATTTTTGAAAACATTAACCATTTGGCAAAATATAAAACTTTCATAGGTGAAATCATTAAGTCGGTATCATTATATCAAGACTTGCAAGTCATACATTCATCCCATAAAATTTTATATACTCATTAACTCATTACCCCAACCATTTTGATGACTTATAATAAGTACATTTGAAAAATCCATTAAGTTTTTTAGAGTCACTATAAGTTCATCGTTTTTGAAAAAATATGAGCAATGGGGTTATATCTAATTTTATCACCATATCGTTTAGAATCTCCCAAGTAATTTATCAAAAGCATGATTTCTTGAAACTGAACATATTCTAACTTAAAAATTCATAATATGAAGATTCCACAATTT
>NW_025888191.1:0-3915 GCF_002878395.1 Capsicum annuum | reverse complement strand
ATTTTAAAATAGATATTTATGACGTGTCTGCTTCAACTGCTTTAACCATAATTTTATCATATCACCTCTAATTAATTATTATAAGTCATGTAACATTAAAAAATTAATAATATTTAATAAAAAAGATAAAATAGACATAAAAGAATAATTAACTCTTGATGTTTTAATTTAACTTGACATCTTATGACATTTATGACATGTCTGATTCAGCTGTTTCAATAGTAACTTTACTACATATCAACCCTAATTAATTATTATAAGTCATTTAAATATTAAAAAATTAATCATATTTAATAAAAAAGATATAATAGATATAAAATAATAATTAACTCTTGATGTTTTAAATAAATTTGACGCCTTATATGAAGCACACTTCAATCTTTTCAGAAGTATTTTCTTATAGTAATTTTGTTATATCACTTTTAATTGGTTGTTGTAAGTCATTTAAGACATGTATGCTTCGTTGTTTCAATCGTGATTTTACTATATCACCTATAATTAATTATTATGGCCATCTAAGTATTGCGACACTTAAATTGGAATAGAAGAAAAAGTATTGTAAATCACAATAATTAAGAACTTAAATTATTTTTAAAATATAATTGACTTTTAATGCCACAAAAGTTTGGACAAGGAGAGTGCTATATATTATTTGAAAATTACATAAAAAGTATTATAAATTATAGTAGTTAACAACTTAAAATATCTAAAAATAAATTATTTGTTATATATTTCAAAAAAAATCATTAAAAAAATTATAAATCAAAATTATTAATAACTTAAAAAATTTAAATATCAACTTGTCTGCTTTGACATAACGTCACTGATCCTTTTCCTTGGCTTCATTTTTTTCCTCCATTTTAATTTATTTTTTAAATTTTTTTATCTGTTATATATTTCCAAAAACAATATAAAAATTTCTATAAATCACAATAATTAACAACTTAAAAAATTTAAATATAAAATATTTGGTTGACTCTTGAAATTATATCAGTGTCACTTAAATTAGAATAAAAAAAAGGTATTATAAATCACAATAATTTAAAAGTAAAATTATTTTTAAAATAAAATTAACTAATAGTTTGGGCTAGGAGAGTAACGTATATTATTTGAAAATTATATAAAAAGTATTATACGTTAAAAAAGTTAACAACTTAAAATATCCCCAAAAAACTTTATTTGTTATATATTTTAAAAAGTACGTAAAAAATACTATACATCATAATAATTAACATCTTAAAAATTTAAAAGATATAAAATATTTGATTGACTCTTGAAATTATATCAGAGTCATTTAAATTGAAATAGAAGAAAGATATTATAAATCACATTAATTAAAAACTTAAATTATTTTTAAAATATAATTGATTATCAATGCCACAAAAGTTTGGACAAGGAGAGTAACGCATATTATTTGAAAATTATATAAAAAATACTATAAATTACAATAGCTAACAACTTAAAAAGTCTCCCAAATTATCATATAATATTCTTATAATTGCATCTAATTGGTATCAAATTTTGAATATTTACTTTGAAATTTTAAAATAGTACTCTAAATATAATCGATGTTGATCCCGTGCTAACACATGCCCCGCCCCCCTAGTATTAAAATATGGGTAAATCAATACTAATTTAATTAATTAAATATTTATTAAGAATATCATTAAAAGCTAAATTGATTCTTGACCGATTTTATAAGATGTATTTTTTCATCATATTAATATGAAAATAATCACATTAAAGCTTATAGTATTTTTCTTATAATTATTTGTCAAATTGACTCTTATAATGTGAATTGTGACAAGTTAAGAAGGAAAGAAGCCTGTATAAGCTGGCACTTCATAATTATTGAGTGATCAAATAATTGATATCATTGCTACTGTTTTTTAAAAAAGATGAAAATAAAAATATTAAAAACTATATTTAAATTTTTTTTGAAATATGAATGTATTTGTTATTGTTTAGAGAGGGAAAACCCTCGCTATAACAAATTTAATATTAGTTTTTTATTATCATCAAATTTTAGTGAGGGATGTCCCTCTCCTTTTTTAAAAAAAAATAAAAATTAAAATATTTGATTTTTATGAGGGACAACATCGCAAAGTCCCTTATAATTTCAACCTACAATTTGTCCCTCGCTAACCTTGGTAGCTAATAGCCAAGTTTTTAGTAGAATTCTATTGTAAAATCGGTTATATGAGTCGTGTTGTAGGACGTCGACTTATCTAATGTTGAGCTCTCCCACCTTAATAGCTAGCTTTTGGGTGTTAGGACTCTCCTTAATTCACTCACTCATTCATTCAAAATATTGAATAGTTCTTATAACTTTAATATTGATTTATTAATATTAAATTTGATTTTGTACCTGTAGAGATGCTAAATGTCACGACATTCATTGGACGTTGTGATGACAGGAGGCTGAGTGCGAAGACAAGTGTGTAAACATAGAGCATACTCTTCGTGGAGAATGTCATCATGATTTGAGTGGTTTTGGTTATGCTTGCTTCTGTTATGTTTGTTGAATGAAGTAATTACATATAATAGCTTAAGTAAGGATATTTATGAGTAGAAATATCTCATGAGATTATTTTATCTTTTTCTTCATATTCATGGAATAATAATTTCATCATTAATGGTGGCATAAAATGCCTCATATCAAAGATAAAATAAAGTTTACTCCTTTAGAAAATAAATAAAGGCTGTATTTGCTCCACTTTGATTCATTTTCTTGTTGTAATAAGAGAGTAATATTCAAGTTGTGTGAATGCTTATATGCCTTTTGGTGTTATTTAATAAATTATACTATATTTTCTCCATTTCAATCATTTGATCTACTTTTCGTTTTAGTTCATTTTGAAAAGAATCTCTTTCCACTTTTAGCTAATTTTTAAATTTAACTTGTCTTATGACATATTTAAAACTAAAAGATTAAATAACATTTGATACATTTGACATATCTTTAATTTAAAGCTGCAACATCCAAAAATCTTCTTTATTTTCTCAAATTTGTGTCAAATTAAAATAAGACAAACAAGTTAAAACGAAGGGAGTATATATGTTTTAACCTCAACTGTTACGCCTCGACTATACTTAACGAATATGTATCAATAGTTCGTCACCTCAATTTTATGACTAAATATGGTAAATTAAACTATGTCCTGGCTTTTTCCAGGTTTTTTTGCTTTACGTTAAGAAAGGAAAAATAATTCAACAATAAAATTATTTACCATAATTTTATGTAGCATGTACCCGATAAAATTCATGTAGCATAATTTAATAATTAAACAATTGTACTAATAGTCTTGAAATAATGAAATATATACTACTATTTTTTCGATAAGAAAATACGTAGTAATAATATTGTTATGTCTCAATGATATTAATGTCGGGTTGTGATTAAAAATTAGAAAAAAGACTAAAATTTAAGGTTCAAACCCAAAGTTTTGAACCATAGCAACTACAACAACAACATATATACTCACTAAAATTTCATAAGTGAGGTCTAGAGAGGGTGAAGTATACGCAGATGTTACCACTACCTCGTGGAGGTAAAGAGGTTTCTGAAAGACACTCGGTTCACTATTCAAGAGTTTGTATTTATAGCAACAATTTAATCTTTAAACTAAAGAAGGATCCAATATGAAATATTTTGATAATATGTTGCATTTATCATTTAATCGGACACAAGCAAAATAGACTACAATGTTAGCACAAGATTAATATTTGCAGGTAACAAGGATTAAACTAATTGTCAAAAGAAGATTTAAAGACCACAAAATCAACTGATAAAGACTGATTTGGGCATTTGTGGTGCATCAGAATGACACTTCTGATACAAACATAGTTGACACATCCTAGAGTGTTACATACCATATCAATACTATACGAATTTTTAATAGGATAGTTGACGCA
>NW_025888190.1:0-1409 GCF_002878395.1 Capsicum annuum | reverse complement strand
CAAGAAGAAAAACCCCCTAAACCTATTATTCAGCCTTTCAGCATGAAGCAGGTTATGTCAAGATTCGATAAACCTGCAGAACCTTCTATTGCTGATCTCAAAGGAGAAATCTCCATCCTAAAAGGAGAAATCAGAAATTTCACCCATTCTAAGAAATTCTCTCCTGCCCTATCTCTTGTAAACCGTTTTGTAATGTTTTCCTTTGAAGTTTAAATAAATTTGTAAGTTTCTTAATCCTTTCTTGTATACTATTTCCATTTTGGTTTCGTTATACTCACGATCCTTTTAACTGGTATCAGAGCCATGTTGGCAGATTGCGTACCTAGCATGAGCGGCTAAGTACACAATCTGTCTAGAGCATGGAAAAGCTAATTTTCATCTAAGTAATTTAAGATTTTATCATCTAATTTTATACTTTTATAAAATTATATTAACATATCTTGTCTTATAATGGATTCTTAATGCAAGTTCGGGGTTTCTATTTACTGTTCAAGTGTTTAACAGAACCGATTAATTTCCGGTGAGGACGTTGGTCAGCCTGAAAAGTAGGTCGTAAGCTTAGGAGAAGCGTGTTAGACCTTGTTTGGTGGTCCCGTCACTGAGAAAACACTTAGCTGTCTATAGTGTAATGCCATTAAAACTTGTTAAGATTCCATAAGCCTCTGATGTGATGATATAATTTGATATAAGTATTATCTTAGATGATAATTGCCTTCTATTTCTTACGATAAAATTGCTTGCTTTTCCTATCAGTCTCTAGACAGTATTTTCAACCATGAATTCTAACGTTCATACCAAAAATACCATTAACCTTTCTTCCAAAGCAACCCAGATTGCTAATATCGAAAACAATCTTCAAAACTGGAGTGTTCCAGAAGAATGTTTTAGTACGATTTACCAAATCGGAAAATTTAATTTTTTTAAAAAACATAATATTAAGACCTCTGAGTCTACTGTTGCTATCAATAATTCTTTAGAAATTATCTAACTTCTAAATGATTTAGATATTAACCGATACAAGAGTCAGTTTCATTATCTGCATATCGGGCTTGTTCAGGTGGCAATTAAGCCACTCTTTCGACAGGGCCTAGACATCCCTGTCTGTGCTATATTACGAGATGCTCGTCTATTAAATTTTGACGATTCTCTCTTAGGAGTAATCCAAAGTAACCTAGCCGACGGCCCGGTATACTTCAATTGTTACCCTAATTTCTCAGTAGATATTAATGATCCTAACATCATGGATGTTTTAACTCTTAATGTTAAGACAAAAAACATGAATAGTAAGGATAATACTAGAGAAATTGCGATAATATACAGAGTATACTATCGATTAATGGGTACCACTTTAGCACCCCAAGCTAGATTCACTAGCCCTAGAGGTGTCACCACCCTTATGGAAGCCAACA
>NW_025888189.1:29199-34844 GCF_002878395.1 Capsicum annuum | reverse complement strand
AACCATGATTTGTGGTGGTCTAGCTTTGGTCTTAAAAATGATTTGGTTTCTCTCATGCCAGATTTGATATACTGCAGCTGCTAACACCATGCCATATACTTCAGCTCCTTTGCAAAGCCTAATCAAGTTCTTCCTTCCACTCCAGACAACCTCTAGATGTCCCTTGACAAACCAATTGCTTACTCCATGTTGCCCCGGACATTTAAAGAAGAGATGATGTATGGACTCAGGATCCTGCTTGAATTAGAAACATTGTGAAACAGTTGTGAAGCCCCATTAGGCCATCCTGTCCTTACTGAAGACGGAGTAATTAATAATGTTACTAATGAAATTTTTTTATTTTTCGAGATGACGATCAAAAACTTATCTAAACACACTTTTTCACAAGTTTCACACCTCAACTATCGGTTATTCTCTTTCCTACTTGAACTATCATCATCTATATATTAAAAAACACCTAACTGAGTAGATGGTGATAGTTCAGGTAGGAAAACAGAAGAGTTGATAGTTGCAGTGTAAAACTCGCAGAAAGGTGATAGTTCAGGTGCGGTGTTGATCATTAACTCTTTGTTTCTGGAGAAATTTAAAAAAACTCACATTGAGTGTTATGTATGGATGTAGACTTTAGGGCAATTGTATCTAGAAAAACTCACATTGAGTGTTATGTATGGATGTAGACTTTAAGGCAATTGTTACCCATGTCCTCTTGTTCTTGTTCAATCTTTCTTGCAGAATCCTCAGCAGAAGGGCTGCAATTATGTAATTCAATCGACTCCAAAGTACAAATTTCTCCAAAATCTATTGGAATTTCCTTAAGGTTGTCACATTTCTTCAGAACAAGGTGTTTTAGACTTGGGAAGTTATCACTGCTCGCTACCCAATTCGTAAGAAGTACTTTCCGAAATAACAACTTTAGGCTTTCGAATATGTCATCATCACGCAATCTCCATACATAACCAATGGCTGCACGATCTTTAAGTTTGAGCTCTTCGAGATTTGGCAACTTGACAAGAGTTGAAATATCTTCCCAAGGAAAACCAAACCAGCCAGAGAAAGTCAACCTCTTAAGTGATGCTGGGAAAAAAGATTCCTTGATGGAGATCGGAGGTGTCCAAGACAAAAAGGCATTACTGACGCACTTCAATGCTTCGAGTTTTGTCAACGGGGCGATTGACCCAACTCTGTTTTGGTAAGTCGTCATGATGGACGATCAATCTTTTTAGATTGGGAATGCTAAAAAGGATTTCATTTGTACAACTGGTGAAATAGAGATTAGAAAGTTCCACTAAGTTTGGCATCCCAAGATGCTTATATAAGATACTTTTTCTTCCAGGGCTCGGTAAATAACAGGATTTCTTTGTATGTATATGCCTCAAGTTCTTCATCGTCCATACCTTCTCTGGTAAAGTTGCATGATTATAACTTCTCTCATAAATTAGAGTTTGCAGATTCTGAAGCTCTGAGATTGATGCAGGAAGCTTTGCAAGAGATCGAACTTGTAGATATCTCAGATGAAATAACTTTGTAATTACAGGAAGAATAGAAAGGAAACTTTCATTTACATCGAAAATGGCCAATACCCTGAGAAGGTGGAAACGGGAGAAAACTTCAGGTCTTACAAAATTATTAGTTTTAGAAAATAAGTAGATAGACCTGGCAACCGAGGGTAATAACTTGAAACGCCTATCATCTGAATAACTGTTAATCTGGAAACTGAAGCGACGACCATTGTACTTTTGTGTTGAAAGAGTAAGGACTACATCAGTTCGCTCAACATGCATAAACTTTGTCATTTCGACTTCAGTTAAACAGAATTCACGCAGTAGATCATGCATACCACATACTTTTATCTGACTGCTGAATCTCCTTTTGTTAACGATAATCAAGTTTCTGCTAATAAGATCCTCCAAATAATCTTCTGCCACTTCCTCCAAGCTTTTATCACTTTCAGGACTTCTTATAAAACCTTCAGCGATCCATAACTGAATCAATCTCCAAGTCAACCTGATAATCCTACGGGAAACTACCGATAGAAAGAAAGAAAGGTTTGAGGTGATTAGGCAAGTTGTGGTAACTCAAACCGAGCACTCCTAAGCATTTATCTGGATGACTAGCAATGATTTCACCCATGGTTCGGGAAACATCCATCCAACTTTCTAATGTCCTGGCCACTTTAGAGAGATGACCCGCAATCACTGAAATTTTAAGGGTAGTCCTTGGCATTTTTCTGCTATTTGCTTTCCAATTTCTTCCAACTCAGGAGGATGATCATATTCTGGTCCAAACACCTTAGCACAAAGTAACTTCCAACTGTTTTCTAAATTCAACGGGTTCATCTCATGACGGTTAATAGGATTTGCATATATTGCAACCTTTGTTTCTCTAGTAGTCAATAAGATTCGACTCCTATTGTTGCAATCAGGAAATATTGCTCTTATGCTATCCCAAACATCCGTACTCCAAATATCATCAACTATAACAAGGTATCTCTGACTCTTAAGTATTTTCTACACCAGGTCGGCTAATTCATTGTCTTCCTTCTTTTCATAATCTTTTTCAATCTCAATATTTGTTTGCTTCGAAATGCAATGTAAAGCTTCTAACAAAACATTTCTACTTCCATATACTTGAGATATTGTAATCCAAACACGAATGTCAAAATGATGCCTGATTTTCAGATGATCATGAGCTTTTCTAGCAAGTGTTGTTTTGCCGATGCCACCCATGCCTGATATTGTGATGATGTCTAGATTGGACAACGGCTCTGTCAATCTTCTAACAATTATCTCCAAGTCCTCATATAGTCCTTGAACGATATCACCGTCCAAATTTTGCAGCATCTGGTTAGTTCTAGAAGAAGTACTGTCAATCAAGAAATCCCCCATAGATTCAAGAAATCGATGGTCATTGCGACTACTTGTGCTAAAATCAGAAACAATCTCCATCATTTCATTCTTTATTGTATTTATTCTTTCAACAACCGGTCGCAAATTCTTGCTAGCGAACTTTCAAAAGCATTTTCACATGTCCAGCACATTTCAATAACATCTTCTGCATCACTAGCAGCAGATTTTATTATTTCCTCGATAGATTTGATTTTTTCAGGATCAAACCTACTCTTGCTAGCTTCTTCGACAAAATTTTGAAAATATTCAGCAGTATTATGAAGGGATTCTAGTGTTTTAGCAGTTTGACCTTGAATGAGTACAGGTTGTCTCTCCTGAAGTTGCTCAAGTGTTTGAAGAAGAGAAATTACAGCAGTGTAAGCCGCCATCACCTATTAAGATATCGAAAGCGGTAACACAATGATTTGCAGGTGAAATACCCTTCACAAGATCAAAAGGATATCAATATAGAGAGATTTGAACTTAGATCTCAGAATATTGTACAACTTCTAAGTAATTTCCAAGCCTTAGCTTAGTGTTAATGACTAAATCATTTGATTTAATTAATAAAGACAAAGTCAGACTAGTAGATGTGATATAATAATTCTTTTAAGTTAAGTGAAGAAACTGTCAATCAGAAGAAAGGGAATGTATAAAAGCAAAACATTAATCAAATGTAAAAATGGATTGAAGGATTATTACATTACACCTACTCCTCTGACTCTGTCTTTCCTTTTTCTGGTCAAGTAAAATAATTTTGTCATGAACACTAAGAAAAGGTTTCGAAATTAATTAAAAGATGTTGTACAACAAGTCGTGGGAATAAAATTTGTGAAAAAATAGTTAGAGAGTTGAGAAACTTTATATCGCGATACTTGCGAATACTATGTTCAAACCTCTCTATATTGATATCCTTTTCATCTTGTGAAGGATATTTCACGTAAAAATCTTTGTGTTACCTCCTTATTTTTAGTTTCTTATTATCATGTCTGTCTTAGTGTCTCTTTCAATATCTTGTGAAGTTGATGGCAGCTTATACAGCTGTAATTTCTCTTCTTCAAACACTTGAGCAACTTCAGCAATGACATCCAGAACTCGTTCAAGGTCAAAGTGTTAAAACGCTAGAATCCCTGCATGAAAGTGCTGAATATTTTCAAAATGTTGTTGAAGAATAGTAGCTTAAAAAGTTAGTTACCAGTAGAATAGTAGTTAACAGTTCGAGTACTTTGGCAACTGATCAGTTTAGAAGTAGTTGGTATGATTGCATCTATAAATACCTCTTAATATACAAAAAATCTATTCAACAGGAATCCCTCTTCATTTTCTTTTTTCTTCTTTAATCTTGTTTGATCTTCTAAGACTCGAAGTCATTGATACTTAAGAGTAATTACAAAGTGTCCATCAGAAGAAAGGAAATATATACATGCAACAAATTAAGCCAAGAATGAATAAACATCACACACAGAAAACAAATGCTGTCAACATAGGTCTGTTTGAGAGTTGATAGCTGCTTAAAGTTTTGATTGTATCAAAGAGGCTACGCTTTCATCAACTTGAAAAGCCTTGGCAAGAATATATGTTTCTATAGCTGGTTCTGATACGAAAACTGGATTAGCAATGCTTATAACACCAGGATTCTGGTTACTCAAAGCAGCAATTGCAACAGCATTTCCATATCCCACGTTGCGTTGGTAGTGAACAAGGCCAATTGGAAAAACAAACACATCGCCTTTTTAAACGACCTTAGTAATAAGGCAATTTTTAGGATTTGAAGTTACAAAACCAACTTGAAGAGAACCTTCAAGGACTGTGAGTATTTCAGTAGCTCCCCACGGTGCATAGTCGATGCATGCCAATGAGATGCCAAGAATGTTCGGTCGTGGAACTTGAGCTACATTAACAGAAGTGACCTTAGAGCCAAAGATGTGTTTCCAGCCAAATGTAGGCCACTGAAGAAAAAGTCCTCTGCACTAACAGACTTGGGATCTTTGCAAGCTAAGCCATTTACCTTAGCTGAAATAATGGGAAAAAAATACAGTGAGAAAATTCATTAAATTATTGATCTGCTAGTCCTAATATAATACTCATTTGGCTTCATTCTAGTCTATATGACACACTTTCCTTTTTAGTCGCACCAAAAAAATGTTGTAAATTTCGCAACGATTAACTTTACACTTCTCAGTTTACTGTCGATGAGAACGTCTATAACCACACAACTATTATGGCATGTATAAGGCCACAAGTTTTGGAAGTTCTCATTTATTTCTTAAGTTCCATGCTAAATCAAACTATTCCACATTGGAAGGGAGGGACTACATAAGAAGAAACTGCAAATCTTATCGCGATTTATTGACATGCAAAACCGGATCGGCCACACAGAAATCTTGCATTGGACTTGGCTCAAAAGCTAACACAACACAGCGGAAACTAAGTACTGCTACTAGATTCAGCAGGAGAAAGTGCTTAGCCATTTTCAAGAACTAAATAAGAGAAGCAAAACAACAACTGCTACGCCTCAGCCCCAAACTAGCAGAAGCAAAAGTAAGGATGAAGTGATTGATAAGATAGTCTCCTTATATATAGAAAAGAGAAAAGACTTCATGCATGCAAGAGTGCTATGAGTTTTGGTGAGTAATTTGTCCTTTAAAAAAATATTGTGAAGGGCCGTCCAAGCACATATGTAGACTTTGACAATTATTAGCTGTCATTTGCAGTGATTATGATATAATTTGCAGAAACAAGACAATAATAAGAGGTCAG
>NW_025888189.1:18956-26199 GCF_002878395.1 Capsicum annuum | reverse complement strand
GGGAGGTCCCGGGGTTCAAGCGTAATTTTGGTCGAAAAGCGATCGGGTTGCCCCTTGCAGGCTGGGAGTGGCCTAGTGTAGGCCATTGTGATTTTTTGGGCGGTTTGGGTGGTCAAACGGGTGAAACAACGCGAATGAGCCATTTTCGAGTCAATTCAGTATGTTATAGGCCACGGTTTTTGGGGTGCACTCAGGGTTCAGGTGTGATTTTAGCGGAAAATCGATCGGGCTACCCCAAGTAGGCTGGGGATCAGCCTAGTATGGGCCATTGTGGTTTTCTGCACGCTATGGGTGGTCAAACGGGCGAAACGGCAGAAATGGACCATTTTTGGGTCAATTTGGTGTGCTATAGCCCACTATTTTCGGGTTGGGCACGAGGTTCAGGTGTGATTTTGGCCAAAAATTGACCGGCTGCCCCAAGTGGGCTGGGAAGCAGCCTTGTGTGGGCCATTGTGTTTTTTTGGGCGGTTTGGGTGGTCAAACGGGTGAAACGGCGTGAACGGGCCATTATCGGACCAATTCGGTATGCTATAGCCCACGTTTTTTGGGGTGGTCCAAGGTTTCGAATGTGATTTTTGCCAAAAATCGATTAGGCTGCCCCAGGCAGGATGAGGAGCGGACTAGTGTGGGCCATTGTGGTTTTTTGGGTGGTTTGGGTAGTCAAACGGGCAAAATGGAGTGAACGGGCCATTTTTGAGCCAATTCGATGTGATATAGCTATTGTTTTTGAGGTGGGACTGGGGTCCAGGCGTGATTTTGTCGAAAAATCAACTAGGCTTCCCTAGACAGGTAGGGGAGCGGCCTAGTTGGGCCATTTTGGATTTTTGGGTGATTTGGGTGGTCAAACGGGCGAAAGAGCACGAACAATCCATTTTTAGGCCAATTCGGTGTGTTATAGCCCACATTTTTTAGGGTGGGCCTGGGGTTCGAACGTGATTTTTGTCAAAAATCGATCGGGCTTCCCCAGGCAAGCTGGAGAACGGTCTAGTGTGGGCCTTTATGGTTTTTTGGGCGGTCTGGGTGGTCAAATGGGCAAAACGGCACGAACGAGCTAATTTTGAGAAAATTCGGTGTGCTATAGCCTACGGTTTTTGGGGTGGGCCCGAGCCCGGGTTTGGGGCATGATTTTGGCTACAAATCGATCGAGCTTCCCCAGGCATGTTGGGGATCGGCCTAGTATGGGTCATTGTTGTTTTCAACGCGCTTTGGGTGGTCAAACGGGCAAAACAATGCAAATGGCCAGTTTTTGGGCCAATTCGGTGTGTTGTAGCCCACAATTTTTGGGGTGGACCGGGGGTCCGAGCGTGATTTTGGTCAAAAATCGATCGGGCTGCCCCAGGCAGGCTGGGGAGCGGCCTAGGGTGGGCCATTGTGGTTTTTTTGGTTTTTTGGGTGGTCAAACGGGCGAAACGGTACGAACGGCATTTTTGGGCCAATTCGGTGTGCTATAGCCTACCGTTTTTAGGGTGAGCCCAGGGTTCAGGCATGATTTTAGTCAAAAATCGACCAGCCTACCCCATGCAGGTTGGGGAGTAGCCTAATATGGTCCATTATGGCATTTTGAGCAGATTGGGTAGTCTAACGGGTGAAATGATACAAACGGGCTATTTTTGGGCTAATTAGGTGTGTTACTGCCCACGGTTTTTAGGGTGGACCCGAATTCCGAGCATGATTTTGGCCAAAAATCGATCAGGCTTCCCCAGGCAGGCTGGGAAACGGCCTAGTGGGGCCAATGTGTTTTTTTGGGCAGTTTGGGATAGTCAAACGAGCGAAAAGGCACGAATAGGCTATTTTCGAGCCAATTTGGTGTGCTATAGCCCACAGTTTTTGGGGTGGGCTCGGGGTCCAAGTATAATTTTGGCCAAAAATCGATCGAGCTACCCCCAGCAGCCTAATGTGGGCCATTATGGTTTTTAGGCGGTTTGGGTAGTCAAACAAGCGAAACGATGCGAACAACCCATTTTTGGGCCAGTTCGGTACGCTATAGCCCACGGTTTTTGGGGTGGGCCCGGGGTTCGAGCATGATTTTTGCTGAAAATCGACCAGGCTACCCCAGGTAGGTTGGGGATTGGCCTAATATGGGCCATTATGGTTTTTTGCGCGCTTTAGGTTATCAAACGGGCGAAACGCCGCAAACGGGTCATTTTTGGGCCAATTTGATATGCTATAACCCAAGGTTTTTGGGGTGGGCCCGGGGTTCGAGCGTGATTTTGGCTGAAAATTGATAGGGCTGCCCCAGGTAAGTTGAGGAATGGCCGAGTGTAGTCTAGTGTGTCTTTTTGGGCGATTTAGGTGGTCATACAGGCAAAACGATACGAAAGGACCATTTTTGGGCAAATTTGGTGTGCTATAGCCATCGATTTTATGGGTAGGCCCGGGATCAGAGCGTTTTTATGATCAAAAATCGTCCGGGCTGCCCCAGGCAGACTGGAGAGTGGCTTAGTATGGGCCATTGTGATTTTTTGGCAGTTTGGGTGGTCATACGAGCAAAAAGATGATAATGGGCCATTTTTGGGCTAATTCAATATGCTATAGCCCACAGTTTTTGGGGTGGGCCCGAGGTTCAGGCGTGATTTTGGCTAAAAATTGATCGGGCTTCCCCAGGCAGGCTGGGGATTGGCCTAGTGTGGGCCATTGTTGTTTTCTGTACTTTGGGTGTTCAAATGGGCGAAACGCCGCGAACGTGCCATTTTTAGGCCAATTCGGTGTGCTATAGCCCACGATTTTTGTGGTGGGCCCAGGGTTCGACGTGATATTTGTAGAAAATCGATCGGACTACCCCAGACAGGCTGAGAAGTGGTCTAGTATGGGCCATTGCAGTTTTTTAGGCAGTTTGGGTAGTCAAATGGGCGAAACAACGTGAACGGGAGATTTTCGAGCCAATAATGTATGCTATATAGCCCACGGTTTTTTGGGAGGGCCTGGGGTCCAGGTGTGATTTTGGTCGAAAATCGATCAGGCTTCCTCAAGCAGGTTGGGAATTGGCCTAGTGTGGGTCATTGTGGTTTTTATAGCGATTTGGGTGGTCAAACCGGCGAAACGGTGTGAACGGGCCATTTTCGTGCCAATTCAGTGTGTTGTAGCCCACGGTTTTTGGGGTGGACCGAGGATCCAAGTGTAATTTTAGCCGAAAATCGATCGAGCTTCCCCAGGCAAGCTAGGAAGCAACCTAGTGTAGGTCATTGTTTTTCTTTGGTTGTTTGGATGGTCAAACGGGCAAAACAATTCGAATGGGCCATTTTTGGGCCAATTTGATGTGCTATAGCCCACGATTTTAAGGGTTGGCCCAGGACCCGGGCATGATTTTAGTCAAAAATTGATTAGTCTGCCCCAGACAGGCTGGGGAGTGGACTAATATGGGAAATTATGGTTTTTTAGCGATTTGGGTGGTTAAACGGGCGAAACGGTGTGAACGGGATATATTTCGGGCTAATTCGGTGTGCTATAGCCAATGATTTTTGGGTTGGGCCTTGGGTCCGAGTGTGATTTTGTCTGAAAATCGATCGGGTTGCCCCATGCAAGCTGGAGAGGGGCCTAGTGTGGGCCATTGTGATTTTGTGGGCTGTTTGAGGTGGTCAAATGGGTAAAAAGATGCTAACGGGCCATTTTTTGGATGATTTGGTGTGCTATATAGCCCACGGTTTTTGGGGTGGACCCGATGTTCGGGTGTGATTTTGGTTGAAAATCGGTCGGGCTGCCCCAGGTAGGCTGGGGAGCAGTTTGGGTGGTCAAACGGATGAAACAGGGAAAACGAACCATTTTGGGTCAATTCGGTGTGCTATAGCCCACAGTTTTTGGGGTGGGCCAAGAGTTCGAGCATAATTTTGGTCGAAAATCGATCGTGCTGCCCCAGGCAGGCTGGGGAGTGGCCTAGTGTGGGCTATTGCAGTTTGGGTGGTCAAACGGACGAAATGATGCGAACGGGCCATTTTTGGGCTAATTCGGTTTGCTATAGCCCATAGTTTTTGGGGTGGGCTCGGGGTCTGAGCGTGATTTTGGATTAAAATCAACTAGGCTACCCCAGGTATGCTTGGGATCAGCCTAGTATGGGTCATTGTGGTTTTTTGAGCGCTTTGGGTGGTCAAATGGGCGAAACGACGTAAATGGGCCATTTTGGGGCCAATTCTGTGTACTATAGCCCACGATTTTTGGGTTAGGCACGGGGTTCAGGCGTGATTTTGGTCAAAAATTGACCGGCTGCCCCAAGTGGGCTGGGGAGCAGCCTTGTGTGGACCATTGTGTTTTTTTAGGCAGTTTGGGTGGTTAAACGGGTGAAACAGTGTGAACGGCCCATTATCGGACCAATTCGGTATGCTATAGCCCACGGTTTTTGGGGTGGGCCAAGGGTCCAGACGTGATTTTTACCAAAAATCAATTAGGCTGCCCCAGGCAGGATGGGGAGCGGACTAGTGTGGGCCATTGTGGTTTTTTGGGTGGTCAAATGGGCAAAATAGTGTGAACGGGCCATTTTTTAGCCAATTTTGTGTGCTATAGCTCACGGTTTTTGAGGTGGGCCTAGGGTCCGAGCGTGATTTTGGGAAAAAATCAAACAGGCTGCCCCAGTCAGGCAAAGAAGCAGCCTAGTTAGGCCATTGTGTATTTTGGGGCTGTTTGGGTGGTCTAACGTGCAAAAAAACACCCAAACGAGCCATTTTTGAGCTAATTCAGTGTGCTATAGCCCACGATTTTTGGGGTGAGCTCAGGTTCTGGGTATAATTTTTGCTGAAAATCTACCAGGCTGCGCCAGGTGGGATGGAGAGCTGCTTAGTGTGGGATATTATGGTATAATCTACCAGGCTGCGCCAGGTGGGATGGAGAGCTGCTTAGTGTGGGATATTATGGTATTATAGGCGGTTTTGGTGGTCAAACAGGCGAAACGACGCAAATGAGACATTTTCGTGCCAATTTGGTGTGCTATAGCCCACAGTTTTTAGGGTGGGCCTGAGGTTCGAGCATGATTTTGGCCGAAAATTGATTGGGCCACCCCAGGCAAGATGGGAAGCGGCCAAGTGCGGGCCATTGTGGTTTTTTGGGCTATTTGGGGTGGTCAAACGGGCGAAAAGGCGCAAACATGCTATTTTTGGGCCAATTCAGTGTGCTATAGCCCACGGTTTTTAGGGTGGGCCTGATGTTTGGGCATAATTTTGGCTAAAAATTGCTCGGGTTGCCCCAGGAAGACTGGGAAGTGTCCTAGTGTGGGCCATTGTATTTTTTTGAGCGGTTTGGGTGGTCAAACGGGCAAAATAGCGCGAACGAACCATTTTTGGGTCAATTTGGTGTGTTATAGATTTGCGGGGTTGGCTTGGGGTCCGGGCGTGATTTTAACCAAAAATCGATTGAACTACCCCAAGAAGGCTGGGGAGCAACCTAAAATGGCTATTATGGTTTTTTGGGTGGTCAAATGGGTGAAATGGTGCAAACGGGCCATTTTCGGGATAATTCAGTGTGCTATAGCCCATAAATTTTTAGGTGGGCTTGGGGTCCAAGCATGATTTTGGCCGAAAATCAACCGTGCTTCCCCACGCAGGCTGGGGAGTGACCTAGTATGGTCCATTGTGATTTTCTAAGCGATTTGGGGGGTCAAACGGGCGAAAGGACATGAATGGGCCATTTTCAAACAAATTCAGTATGCTATAGCCAATGATTTTTGGGGTGGGCACGAGGTTCGGACGTGATTTTGGCTGAAAATCGATCAGGATGCCCTAGGCAGGATGGAGAGCAGCCTAGTGTGAGCCATTATGGTTTTTTGTGCGGTTTGGATGGTTAAACGGGCGAAACGACGCAAACGGGCCATTTTTCAGCCAATTCGATGTGCTATAGCCCATGGTTTTCGGGGTGGGCCTATGTTTAGTGTGTGATTTTGGTCAAAAATCAATCGGGCTTCCCTAGGCAGGCTGGGGAGTGGCCAAGTATGGGCAACTGTGGTTTTATAGGCAGGTTAGGATGGTCAAACGGGCGAAACGGTGCGAACGAACCATTTTCAGGCCAATACGGTATGCTATAGCCCATAATTTTTTAGGTGGGCCCAGGGTTCGAGTGTAATTTTTGCCAAATATCGACCAGGATGCCCCTTGAAGGCTGGGGAGCAACCTAGTGCAGGCCATTGTATTTTTTGGGGCAGTTTAGGTGGTCAAACGGGATAAACGACGAAAATGAGTTATTTTTTGGCCAATTCGGTGTTCTATAGACTACGATTTTTAGAGTGTGCCTGGTTCCGGGCGTGATTTTTGTTGAAAATCGATCGAGCTACCCCAGGCAGGTTGGGGAGTGGGCTAGTGTGGGCTATTGTAGTATTTTGGGTGGTTTGGGTGGTTAAACAAGCAAAACGGCATGAACGGATCATTTTTGGGCTAATTCGGTGGGTTATAGTCCACAGTTTTTGGGGTGGGCCTGGGGTTCGAACTTGATTTTAACTAAAAATTGATCGGGCAACCCCAGGTAGGTTGAAGAGCGACCTAGTGTGGGTCATTATGGTTTTTTGGGCGGTTTGGGTGGTCAAACTGGGGAAATGATGCGAACGAGCTATTTTTGGGTCAATTTGGTGTTCTATAGCGCACGATTTTTAAGGTGGGCCCGCAATCTAGGCATGTTTCTTTTCAAAACTTGACCTGGCATCCTCAGGCAGGCTGTGGAGCAGCCTAGTGTAGGTTATTATGGTTTTTTGGGAAGTTTGGGTGGTCAAACGGGTAAAACAATGTGAATTACCCATTTTCGAACTAATTTGGTGTGCTATTGCCCACAACTTTTGGGGTGAGCTCGGGGTCCGAGCGTGATTTTAGTAGAAACTGATCGGACAGCCCCAAGCAGACTGGGAAGTGGCCTAGTATGGGCCATTATGGTTTTTTGGGCAGTTTTGGTTGTCAAATAGGAGAAATTGTGGGAATGTGCCATTTTTTAGCCAATTCGGTTTGCTATATCCCACAATTTTTAGGGTGGCCCCTGAGTCTGGGCATGATTTTGGCCAAAAATCAACCAAGCTGCCCAAGGCATACTGAGAGCGGCCTAGTATGGGCCATCATAGTTTTTTGGCCAGTTTGGGTGGTCAAACGAGAAAAACGGCGCGAACTATCCATTTTTGGGCATATTTGGTATGCTATAGCCCATGGTTTTTGGGGTAGGCCCAGGGTTCGTGCATGATTTTGGTCAAAAATCAATCGAGCTTTCCCTAGCATGCTAGGGAGCGGCCTAGTATGGGCAATTATCATTTTTTGGGCAGTTTGGGTGGTCAAACGAGTGAAACGGC
>NW_025888189.1:6435-15956 GCF_002878395.1 Capsicum annuum | reverse complement strand
GCCATATAGACTGAATTATACTACACCCTCATACTTAACTGGAGTATCTTTTCATCACAATTATCTAAAGAAATTCTAGCAGTAATAGGGAGCCATAAATCTTGGGTATGGATTAAACAAGACATCCAACTGAGGAATCACCACATTGAAACTACTCTACAGTCTAGATCATAGGCATATAACTCCTGCATTAGGATAGAATTACCAGGCCTTTGGGATTACAACTTCTTACTTTCAAGCTTAGCACACTTTTCGAATATCACTTAACTATACTATTCTCCTTAAATATCATATTTATTCAACTCAGCTTAAAATTCTCATATGAGCATTGACAAATCTTTCTACTAATGTCGGAAATAACTTAATCCCTTCTCCGTGATCAAGCCTAACTCTAAGTCACAAAAATACAACATGCTAGACCATGCTATTATTCTAAACCATATGATGCAATCTTCTATATCTCCTTTAAAGATAACATCCTAAGTATAACATGCCTTACCACTTCAATGACTACTCTGAACTCTTACTATGAAGTCGCTAGCGCATATAGCGTTCCTTTACAACAATCTCAACATGTCATTCAAGCCTATCTTTATAACCACATATAAACTTCAAAGCAAACACTCATAAAGGCATACTTCACATATTCTCTAAACCACTATCAATATCACTCCCACGAGCTACCCTAAGAACATATACATACAAAATTCCACTAACCATCACATAAATAAAAACTTGGCCCCAAATCTTACTTCATACTTATGGCCTTATCTAACAAGCGTACTATGATCTTCCATCAACAAGGAATAATTACTCACCATCACTATCATCGCATAAGGAGGAGTCACAAAAAGGTTAGAACATAAGATCTGGAGGCATGGAATGATACTATATGAAGCTTGACACTCATCTAAAGCCTGAGGAATAGCAAAACAACAACAGGGACTCACCAAAGCGCTCTGAATTTAGGGTATTCATGGCTATAAGTTGAATCTCACCAATCATTTAGCATAAAACATGAGTTATGGAAATGGAGCACATTATAAAGCGTGAGTACATGACTCTCTATCATATGTATGAACATGAACTGATCATGGAACTAAATCGTAAAACATGAGTAGGTATTCGGATCACTGAGAAATACTGAGATAGGAATGGGTTGAGATTCACCCTTACTTTTTGATGTTCTATATCATCATGACATCACTACAAGAATCTCAGAGTCTTACTTGGTTATTTGTTTAGTGTCACGACCCGAACCGGGGCCCTGGCCGTGATGAGTATCTCAAACCATGAAGGCCCAAAACACCCCTATCTGTCTGGTAATCATGCATATAATTCAAATGATAAAGAGATGCAGAAGATAATAACATTATGGAAAACATGGTCAAGAGTCATATGAAAGCAATAATAGGGAATAATGTACCAAAATCTTAAATCAACACCTCTATAACGTCTGCGAAATCTCTACTACATGACTGAAATAAATGTCTATCTGAAAACTGGGATAAGGCCCCCAGTAGACCCAAAACTAATAAGTGATAAATAACACTGCTAGATAATCAGGCCTTCCGAAATATAGAAGGCTCACCAAGTGGCTCTGCAAATCTGTCTGAGGAATCTACTGATTTCTGGACCCCTAGACTGCAGCTTCGAGCCTGGGAGGAAGGGGGTCAATACAAAAGTACTGGTACGTAGAGATATCAAAGTAAAACATAATATTTTTATAAAATATAGTTGAGAGCCATTATAAAGCAGTTTCATATCAAGTCATTTGAAAACACATGGGCATAATGTAATTGTTTTCAACAACAATGTAATGCAGCTGAGCTAGGTGGAATACCCTACATATCACATTTACACCAACTATCAAACCTCGGTTGCCGCCGAGATTAGAGTATACGTGAGGGGAAGACACACAAGATCACACAGCAGGGTGTCTTGATCCAATGGTAGTGCACAAGATCACAAAGAAGGGCTCCTAACCATAGTCCCAATTTGGGAATGACACAGAGTCAGGTACGCAAAATCACAAAGCAGAGTACCGAATTCCCATGTCGGCAGACACGGTTTCTAGCGACGAGCCCTTAAACTCAAACGCCTTCTTCGGGCATCCACCCTTCTCATGTAAAATCAATGCATTCAAATTCATCTGATTCAATCACATATCTTATTTGTAGGGTATCGTCATACCCGACTAGAAAATCATCAATATCACATCAACATATGCATAATCATGTAAAAATCAAGATGTTTTCATCATTTACAAGTAGTGGACAATAATTATTTCAAATTCATGCTCTCTTTTGTAGGTCACAATATAATATGAGGTATCGAAACATTATCATGGGAATTTAAAAGCAATTTATCATTCATATTTATCAAACTTTCATGGAAAATCTCAAAATCACATATGCATGGTTTCAACCACTGAAGTATATAGGCAAACAATTCCCATGACCTAAAAAAATGACTTAGAAATCATAATAAGAGCAAGTTATTAGTATTTTATTGAAAACCCCCATTTAAAAGCATGCATGTTCATAAAACTACGCCCATGAGATTTTTGGATAACCCCAAGTACCTCGATTACTACGAATATTAGATGCTTCTTGAAGCCTACGTTGAGAGGATTCCAAATATGCAATTAGTTTCTAAAACCCCCGGTTGAATCTTGAGTTGCTTGGATTTTTATTTTGAAACCCTAAGGAGAATCGTTGAGCACTTTTGATGAAAGAAGGTGTATTTTGGGGTCCTTGGAACTGAATTTCGTGTTTTAGAGCTAAGTAAGGGTGGAAAAGGACCATTTTGCCCCAAAAATGGAGTGTTTAAGTCACTTGAAACCTTTACATAGGCGCCGCCCATTCCATTGCCTATGTTTACATAGGATCCGCCTAGGCTATCGCCTATGTTTACATAGGGTCCGCCTAGGCTATCTCCTATGTGTACATAGGCGCCGCCTAAGCTAACGTCTATGCTTTCCAGTGGCCATGGGCGGATTGGTTAGGCGACACATATCACTTTGAAAGGCCATAACTTCTTGCTCGGGTGCCGGATTTTAGTAAAATTGGTATCGTTGGAAAGCTAACTCAGAAACCTTTCTAATTCGACATATACAAAGAGTCATGGTCGATAGAAGTTGACACAAATTATAATGTCCACTTAAACTTAATTGGTCGAAGTAGTTTTCAACTCGTCCTTGAGTTAGATGACCCCTATGGTCTAAATTCAAGCTTGAATGGATTCACATGCTACACAAATAATTAACATGCCATATTAGCATAGGATTTATGGCTTCGGGATTTATCAACACATCGGAATCATGGTCTATATTGTAGCCCAAAATGCGGGGCGTTACATTATCCCCCCCATAGGATTATTCGTCCCTGAATGATGATGCGGGACACAGACAGACACGATTTTAAGCATAATAAAGGACTAGGAAAGATAAAATAGGAATAGTATCTTCTGTCTCCTCCTCCATCGAAGAAAACAAATTGGGATATCTATTTCTCATGTCCTCTTCTGACTCCCAAGTTGCTTCTTCGACTTTCTAATTCCTCCACAGTACCTTTACTAAGGCTATCTCGTTGCTCCTCAACTTTCAAACTTGGCGATCTAAAATTTCAATGGGCTCTTCTTCATAAGACAAGGAATCTGTCACTTTGATACCCTCTACTGGCAATACCAGAGAATGATCTCCAATGCATTTCTTCAACATGGATACATGGAATACCGGATGAACGGAACCCAAACTTGCAGGCAATTCTAGCTCATAAGCAACTGTACCAATCTTTCTTAGAATCTGATATGGCCCTATATAGAGAGCTCAATTTACCCGTTTTTCCAAACTGTATAACTCCTTTCATAGGAGAAACCTTGAGAAACACCCAATCACCAACTTCAAACTCTAGTTCTCTTCTCCAAACTTCGGCATAGGACTTCTGATGACTCTGAGCAGTCTTGAGTCGTTCTCTAATAATCTTCACTTTCTCCATCGCTTGATGAACAAGATCAGGCCCATACAACTGAGTCTCACCCACTTCATACCATCCTATTAAAGACCTACATCTTCTCCTATACAAAGCCTAAAAAGGAGCCATCTTGATGCTGGCATGGTAACTAGTATTGTAAGCAAATTCAACCAGTGGAAGATGATCAACCCAACTACCTTCAAAATCAATAACGCATGCCCTCAACATATCCTCGAGGGTCTGAATGGTACGCTCAGCTTGCCCATCCTTCTGAGGGTGGAAAGCTGTGCTCAAATTCACTTGTGTACCTAAAACCTTCTAAAAAGAGCTCCAGAACTAAGATGAAAACTGTGTACCTTTATCGAATATAATGAACACTGGTGCACCATGCAACAGAACTATCTCCTCAATGTAAATCTTAGCATAACCCTCTCCTGAATAATTAGTCCTCATAGGCAAAAAGTGGGCTGACTTTGTCAACCGATCTACAATCACCCATATAGAATCATACTGATTTTGGGATCTCAGAAGTCCTGTAATAAAGTCCATGTTTATCATCTCCTACTTCCATAAAGGCAGGGCTATCTCTTGGGAAGTACCACCTGGCCTCATGTGTTCTACCTTCACTTGTTGACAGTTTAAACACGACACAAAATCAGCTACATCATGTTCCATGTTATTCCACCAATACAAGGTTTTCAGATCATGGTACATCTTAGTAGAGCTTGGGTGAACGACATACCTCAAAGTGTGCGCCTCATCAAGGATTCTTTTCCGCAGTCCATCAAAGTTCGAAACACACAACCTATCCTGAAATCTCAGAATACCATCACCACCAATTTCAAACGACATAACCTTTTGTTGACCCACATCTTTCTTGATTTGCATCAAGATGGGATCTTCAACCTGCTTCTCCTTAACTTCAGCACAAAGGGATGACTTAGCTAACTCATGAACAATCACCCCTCCATCTTCGAAATCTAAGAGTCGTACTACCAGATTTGCAAGAAGGTGAATATCCTTCACCATCTCTTCCTTCCCTTTTTCAACATGAGAAAAGCTGCCCATAGACAACCTGCTGAGGGCGTCGGCTACAATATTTGCCTTGCCCGGATGGTAATGTAGACTCATATCATAGTCTTTCAAAAGCTCCATCTAACGCCTCTGCCTGAGGTTCAATTCTTTCTGTGAGAAAACATACTGCAAACTCTTATGGTCAGTAAAAATATCAACATGCACTCCATAGAGATAGTGCCTCCAGATTCTAAGTGCAAACACCACAGCTGCTAACTCCAAGTCATGAGTAGGGTAATTGCGCTCATGCACCTTTAACTACCTAGATGCATAAGCTATCACCTTACTACGCTGCATCAATACACAACCAAGTCCCACATGGGATGCATCAAATAAACCACAAAATCATCTATACCCTCGGGAAGGGTCAAATCAGGAGCAGTAGTCAGCTTGTCCTTCAACTTCTCAAAACTGTTTTCACACAAGTCATACCACACAAACTTCATCTTTTTCTGAGTCAGTGTAGTAAGCGGAGCAGCTATGGAATAAAAACTCTCTATGAACCTTCTGTAATACCCCACCAAACCCAAGAAGCTCCAAATATCGGTTGGAGTCGTGGGTCTGGGCCATTTTCTCACTGCTTCAACTTTATGGGGATCCACTTTTATCCTGTCACTGGACACAATATGCCCCAAGAAGGAAATAGCAACTAACCAGAATTCACACTTAGAAAATTTGGCATACAGCTGATGATCCTTAAGGGTCTGAAGAATAATTCGGAGGTGATTGGCGTGATCCTTTTTACTCTTAGAATAGATCATAATATCATCAATAAATACAATGACGAACAAGTCAAGAAACTGATAGAACACTCTATTCATAAGATCCATGAAGGCTGCAGGGGCGTTAGTCAACCCGAAGGACATGACTAGAAATTCGTAGTGAACATATCAGGTTCGGAAGAATGTCTTAGGTATGTCTGGCTCCCTAACTTTCAACTGATGATAACCTGAACGAAGGTCTATTTTTGAAAAACACTTGGCACCCTGAAGCTGGTCAAAAAGGTCATCAATCCAAGGAAAAGGATATTTATTTTTAACCGTGACCTTATTCAACTGACGATAGTCTATGCACATATGAAGGGAACTATCTTTCTTTCGCATGAAAAGTACAGGTGCACCCCAAAGGGAGACACTGGGGCATATAAAAACCTTATCTAGGAGATTTGCTAACTGTTCTTTCAACTCTTTTAGTTCTACAGGAGCCATTCTATATGGCGGAATGGAAATAAAATGAGTGTCTGGCAACACATTAATACCAAACTCAATCTCCCTATCAGGTGGTATTCCTGGGAGATCATTTGGAAAAACTTCTGGGAATTCTTTTACTATGGGAACAGATTGAAGAGATAGACTCTCGGCATTGGAGTCCTTAACTCGGATAAGGTGGTACAAGCAACCTTTAGAAATGAGTTTGCGGGATCTAAGATAGGATATAAAATGCCCTCTGGGTGCTAAAGAATGTCCTTCCCACTCTATCACTGGTTCCTTTGGGAAAGAAAAAGTGACCCTTCAAGTCCTACAATCTACTGTGGCATAGCACAAATAGAGCCAATCCATTCCTAAGATAGCATCAAAAGCAACTATATCTAACTCTATGAGATCTGCCAGCGTATCCCGGCTACCAACAGTCACAACACAACCCCTGTACACCCTCTTAGCAATAATAGAATCCCTCATCGTGGTGGAAACAAAAAAGGGTTAAAAAATTACACTAGGCTCAAACCCGAAACCAACAGCCACATAAGGGGTCATATAGGATAAAGTAGACCCAGGATAAAGTAACACATAAACATCACAGGAAAAGATTTGTAATGTACCGGTAACAATATCTGGGGAAACTTCTGCCTCCTGGCAGTTGGTCAAAGCATATAACCGGTTGTGATTGTTCTCGGCAGATGAAGGAGCACCCTTATGAGAAGGAGCTGTGAACGCGGCTTGGGGCTTAGTTCCCCACACATTTCCTCCGGTAGAAGGGCAATATTTCTGAAGGTGACCCACCTTGCCACAAGTATAACAATTCCTCCCCTCAAAATAACACCTCCCTGAGTGATTCTTCCTACAAGTGTCACACCGTGGATGAGTATGATGCTGTTGGGCCACACTGTCCTGTGACTGAGTATCTGGGGCTCTGAATCTATGAGGAGTCTGAAAACTCTGCAATCGTCTGTCTGTTGGTGGTCTGGGCGCTGGGGTGCTGGCAGCTGACTGTACATTACTCCAAGACTTCTTCTTTTGCCATCTATTTCCCTAGTTGCCGCTCTATGGTTGGCTGTGATTCTGATCCGCGATTCTGGCTCTCTTTGCTTGCCTATCTTTCTCTCTTGCTTCTGAAATTTTCTTTTCATTCTCTTCTATTTGCTGTATATGAATGGTCAGCTGAGCAAAGTCTAGCTCCTTATTCAACATTGCCCCCTGTCACTCAAGCACCAGGTTATCAGAAAGGCCAGATGTAAATTTTCTCATCTAGGCTCTCATATTACTAGTCAACTCTGGGGCATGGAGGGCTAGTTTATTAAACTTCAAAGTGTACTCCTGGACACTCATACTTCCCTGCTTCAGATTCATAAACTCTTCCGCTTTAACCTCCCTCAACTCCAGAGGAAAGAATCGATCAAGGAAAGCTTCCACAAATTTTCCCCAAACTGTGGGCTCAGTACTCTCACCTTTTGTATCCTCCCAGTCGACATACCACTAATTCGCAACATCCTTGAGCTGATAAGTTGCTAGTTCCACCCCTTCAACCTCATCCACATGCATTACCTTAAAGAGTTTTTCCATCTCATCCACGAACTCCTGTGGATCTTCCTCCACATTGGTGCCAGTGAACTTAGGTGGGTTCATCTTCATGAAATATCCGACCCCAGTAGCCTCAGACATAACAGATGCAGACCCAACATCTTCTGATCATTAAGCCTGGTTAGCTACCAACTGTGTCAGAATATGAATAGACCGTCTGAATTTCGCATTTGAAATATCTCCCTGAGAAGTTGAGGGACGGTTGACATTAGTTTGCGGAGCCCGAGGTGGACTGGTCGAGACTGGAGGGACTCCTGGAATAGGGACAAGTTTTGGAGTATGAGCTCTGTTACGAGTCCGCATCCCATGGGTGGGATGGACCTCATCTGCCTGAGCATTCTGATCGATGATACGACGTGGAGGCATAATTGTGTTTCTGAAATACAAGAGATCATTGATTAGGGGACAGTTCAAACTCTGAAGCATGAACTAAATCACAAAGTAGGGAAACATTTCCTAAATGCCTAGCAGCCTCCTACTTATAAGTGTGGCACGCTACATACCCATAAGCAGGACTCTACTCGACGCGATTTTGCAGACACCCTAGGACCATGAACCGTGCTCTGATACCAAGTTTGTCATGACCCGAATCAGGGCCCTGGCCGTGAAGAGTATCCCGAACCATGAAGGCCCGAAACACCCCTATATTTTTGGTAATCATGCACATAATTCAAATGATAAAGAGATGCGGAAGACAATAACATTATGGAAAACATGGTCAAGAGTCATATGAAAACAATAATAGGGAATAATGTCCCAAAATCTCAAGTCAACACCTCTATAATGTCTGCGAAATCTCTACTACATGACTAAAACAAATGTCTAACTGAAAACTGAGACAAGGCCCCCAGTAGACCCAAAACTAATAAGTGATAAATGACACTGCCAGATAATCAGGCCTTCTAAAATATAGAAGGCTCACCAAGTGACTCTGCAAATCTGTCTGAGGAATCTACTAATTTTTTGGACCCCTAGACTGCGTCTCCGAACCTGGGAGGAAGGGGGTCAATACAAAAGTACTGGTACGTAGAGATATCAAAACAAAGCATAATATTTTTACAAAATATAGTTGAGAGCCATTATAAAGCAGTTTCATATCAAGTCATTTGAAAACACATGGGCATAATGTAACTATTTTCAACAACAATTTAATGCAGCTAAGCTAGGTGGAATACCCTACATATCACATTTACACCAACTGTCAAACCTCGGTTGTCGCCGAGATTAGAGTATACGTGAGGGGAAGACACACAAGATCACAAAGCAGGGTGTCTTGACCCAATGGTAGTGCACAAGATCACAAAGCAGGGCTCCCAACCATAGTCCTAATTTGGGAATGACACAGAGTCAGGTACGCAAGATCACAAAGCAGGGTACCAAATTCCCATGTCGGCAAACACGGTTTCTAGTGATGAGCCCTTAAACTCAAACACCTTCTTCGGGAATCCACCTATCTCATGTAAAATCAATGCATTCAAATTTCATCTGATTCAATCACATATCTTATTTGTAGGGTATCGTCATACCCGACTAGAAAATCATCAATATCACATCAACATATGCATAATCATGTAAAAATCAAGATGTTTTCATCATTTACAAGTAGTGGACAATAATTATTTCAAATTCCATGATAATATTTCGATACCCCATATTATATTGTGACCAACAAAAG
>NW_025888189.1:0-6335 GCF_002878395.1 Capsicum annuum | reverse complement strand
TTTCATCATTTACAAGTAGTGGACAATAATTATTTCAAATTCATGCTCTCTTTTGTTGGTCACAATATAATATGGGGTATCGAAATATTATCATGGAATTTGAAAGCAATTTATCATTCATATTTATCAAACTTCCATGGAAAATCTCAAAATCACATATGCATGGTTTCAACCATTGAAGTATATAGGTAAACAATTCCCATGACCTAAAAAAATGACTTAGAAATCATAATAAGAGCAAGTTATTAGTATTTTATTGAAAACCCCCATTTAAAAGCATTCATGTTCATAAAACTACCCCCGGTTGAATCTTGAGTTGCTTGGGTTTTTATTTTGAAACCCTAAGGAGAATCCTTGAGCACTTTTGATGAAAGAAGGTGTATTTGGGGTCCTTGGAACTGAATTTCGTGTTTTAGGGCTAAGTAAGGGTGGAAAAGGACCATTTCGCCCCAAAAACGGAGTGTTCAAGTCACTTGAAACCTTTACATAGGCGCCGTCCATTCCATCACCTATGTTTACATAGGCGCCGCCTAGGCTATCGCCTATGTTTACATAGGCACCGCCTAAGCTATCGCCTATGCTTTCCAGTGGCCATGGGTGATTGGTTAGGCGACCCATATCACTTTGAAAGGCCATAACTTCTTGATCGGGTGCCGAATTTTAGCAATATTAGTATCGTTGGAAAGAAAACTCGGAAACCTATCATTTTACACATAGTAGGCTTTCTAATTCGTCATATACAAAGATTCATGGTCGATAGAAGTTGATGCAAATTATAATGTCCACTTAAACTTAATCGGTCGAAGTAGTTTTCAACTCGTCCTTGAGTTAGATGACCCCCATGGTCTAAATTCAAGCTTGAATGTATTCATATGCTACACAAATAATTAACATGCCGTATTGGCATAGGATTTATGGTTTCGGGATTTATCAACACATCGGAATCATGGTCTATATTGTAGCCCAAAATGCGGGGCGTTACATTTAGTCATCTCCCCCTTAGCTTCAAGCCATCATCTTAAGTTTTTGGGAGATACCTTACTAGACTTTAAACTTAACTGCTCTCACTACACTCTAGGTTCTGAAATATGACAATACACAAAATTAATAAAACTTAACCTGAAAGACCACATATGAGAGTGGAACGCCCACTGCTAATACTACCTCCTAAGGCACACTCTATCTTTCTGTAACCCCAATTGTCATCATCTATTACTCGAACACTTACTAACTTCAAATCTTCATGAGTATCCCCAAAGTTTAAGTGCACACCCTCTAGTGCCTCTACTCTTATTTCTATTAGCATGACTTTCAAGGACTCGAGCTTAGATTATAACACCTAACATAGGTATCACCAAGTCTTCAATTGGCCACTCTATTTCTATCATAGTCTACCAACATAGCAACTTCAAACTTATTTTCCTCTACCATGAGAGTCAAGTTCATATCAAAAGGCTCAACGCTATCAATCAAAGGTCCTTAACTTGGCTATTTAGAACACCATATACCATCTAGATAGTCTTTTTCCACCTAGCAACTCAACGGTACCAGTAGCCACACACAACATGTAATAGCCTTAGAAAAATCTACAGCTTCATACCACCTTGGGCATACTTCTTCATCATATATACAACATCATACTTCATTACAAATCAAATAAACTTAGGCACTTTCATACACTATTCAAGCCTATAAATCACTTCCATATAACTAGTATCATTAACCAAGAAATCATCACATCCACCTCCATGGCCATCAATTGTTTCAAACTTAACGTCTAGTGCTAAACAAGATTTACAACCAACCTTACACACAATCCTCACTTAGAAACTATGAAATAAACATCAAGAAACACTAGTACACTAGAAATTCATAACCACAATAATCGATCATGACCTAACAGTTTTTCTTGTCATTATCCATTAGCACGTACTATTTCAACACATCAAGCTTACAAATATAATCCCACAAAACATGTATCATCAATCTCTTGCCACTATTCACCACCACACCATATAAATTCAAGCCTTTAGTCTAGAATCAATCATTTACAACCAATGAAGAGTGCAACATAATATAAATATACTAATCCTTCAAATTGGGATATTCTACCCAAATAATTCAAAAATATACTACATACTTTCTCACAAGTAGTATTAGTTTACAACTACTAATGAGAAGAAGGTTAAGGGGTAAGGTCACATAATAGACATGATCAACCTTAAGCTTATATTATAACCATACAATCTTATCTACTTATACGGCTTTCTCACATCACACTTACTTACCCCAATGGGCATTTAGACTACCTTCAAATACCCCATATGACAATGAGTCTATACTTATAACCTACTGGCTAATCTAGCCATTTTCATTCATAGCCTATAAAGGGTTTCTATAACCACCTTAAGTATCCACTCTGGGCTCTTTCTCAATTTTGAAAGGAAGAAAACAAATAACATTCTGAGCCAACACTTCCTCCACGGACTACCATACAATTCATAAATGGTACCACCACATTATTCTACCACCACGAAAGGGTAAATCATTCCCAATCAATGATTATTCAACTATAAATATTTAATCACAAACGTCACCCTCACTCTGACCTCTAACCTTATGCCTTCATATCATAAACTTCTTGGTCTAATTTAACTACCAATAGGTCATGACACCAATACTCTAACTTATACTACTACTCGGGTGGAAGTATAGTTCCAACAAACATAAAAACAACAAGATGAACAACAAGTTGCTAGTGAATCGAAATAGACCTCACACGGTTTCACTAGACTTTTGTTTTCAACATCACAATGATATCAAGATTACAAGAGATAGAAGCTTGATACACAATATTCAATGACTCAAGAATACACATCTTACTCTTGTCTTAACTGAACGCCTCATAAGAACGAGGACACAATTTTATACTAGGGAACTCCTCTCCCGTCCTTTGTGGGACTTCTGAAATTTTTACTAGATAATCGGAGAATATCTGGAAACACCAGAGTGAGGAAGAAATTAGGATAACTTTTATTTTTGTATGGGTGACACCATAGCACGAATTAGAGTATAAAGGAGGAACATTCTGACTCTATAACACAAACTAGAACATGAAGAAAGAGAGACATTCCTAAATGCCTTGTAGCCTCCTGCTTATAAGTGTGGCACGCTACACACCTATAAACAAGACTCTACCAGACGCAATTTGGCAGACACCCTGGGACCATGAACCGTGCTTTGATACCAAGTTTGTCATGACCTGAACCGAAGTCATGGCCGTGACGAGCATTCCCAAACTCGAAGGCCCAAAACACCCTCTTTCTATCTAGTAATCATGCACATAATTCATATGATCAAAGTAATACGGAATAAACACAATAATACGAAAACATGGTCAACAATTTAAAATAGTTAAAGGCCTAAAAACATGCCCAATAATATTTAATAAACATCTGCAACAGTCTATGAAATCTCTACTAACATACTATCTGAATAACTGGGACAAGGCCCCCAGCAGACCAAAAGTCATACTGAAATAAATACCTAAATGACTAGGCCTTCCGAAGCAAAGAAGGCTCACCAACTGAACTTAGAGACAATCCTGTCTATAGACTCTACTGGGGATCTGGACCCCTAGACTGTGCCTTAGTACCTGGGAGAAAGGGGGGTCAGCACAATTGTACCGGCATACGAAGCAATCCAAAATAGAGTAATTGAACATATATATATATATATATATATATATATATAATACGTGAGAGAAAATGTTCATCAAACAATATGCATAAAACAGTTTCTGAAAAACACATGGACACCTTCTGAAAACATGTAACCTGTCTGTAAATCTCAAACTCTGATCTGTGTATTACTTCTGAGTTAGGTGGTATCCCCTACAATTCTGATATTCCACGGGCGATATGGAATCGGCCATTGACTTGGTGGGGAAGCCTCCAACCTGAGTATGCCGCAAGGGTTGGAGTTCCTAAATCTGATACGCCACACGACACTTAAGTCAGCGTATAATAATATACCCGGGTCGGCAAACCACAATTTTAGGCAATAAGTTGCTTGAACTCAAGCCCTCTTCCGGGAACCACCTAACATCTCTGTATGCCCATTTTTAACTTTTTCTGTACATGCAACATTCTGAATGTCTAAAATCATGATAGTTTGAAATGTCTATTAGTCTGAGTCTGATATGGCATTGGTCTGAATCGGTATCGTCATACCAAGACTTGCAAGTCATGATTTCTGAGCCATAATACATTAAGCTAAATATTTCATTTAAAGCATAATTTAGACCACCAAAAAAATGCAACTAATATGGAAGATTTCGTCTTTCGAAACTCAAGTCAAAATCATGCAAAAACTTCATCAACATATGGTGGTCTAGTGCCTTTAGCAAATCCATGTACTCTTTCATTACATGCATTATGAACATTAAACATTCATGCTAGATTCCCTCTTTAGTGATTTAAAATCACCTTAAAATCATAATAAGAGTTCAATCATTTCATATAGTGCTTTTCAGGGATGCATTGCAAAACAATTCATATGCTATGAGAAATCTGAAAAAATTCACTAAAGAGGGAATTCACCAAAAATCATGCTCTCAACAAGAATTCATTCTTAAATACATGGTTTCATACATTCATATTCTCAAATCACTTTGGGGAAGGTCAAAAGACCAAAATAATGATGTTAAAACATTTAATACATGAATATATACATAGATTCAAAAACCCCATTCTAAAACATGATTTTTCTATGCCCATGAGAATTTAGGAAAACCCCGAGTATCTCTATTTCAGAAAATAATGGGTGCTTCTTGAAACCTGTGGATTGGGGATTCCGAATCTCTAATCAATTTTGAAAACCCATGGTTAAATCTTGATGTATTTGGGTTTTTAGTTTGAAACCCTTGGGAGTGTTCTTGAGAATTTTTAGATGAATGTGGATGTATTTTTGAGAATTGGGGAGTGAATTTCATGTTTATAGCTGAATAAGGGCGGGAAAAGGACCATTTTGCCCCCAAAATGGAGTGTTTAAGTCACTTGAAACCATAAGATATGCGCCGCATATGATATCCCATATATTTACATAGGCGCCGCATATGATATCGCCGACATTTATATAGGTGCCACATATGCTATCGCATATGCTTTCCAGTGGCCATGTGTGATTGGTTAGGCGACGCATACTACTTTGAAAGGCCATAACTTCTTGCTCGGATGTCGGATTTTAGAAAAATTGGTATCGTTGAAAAGTTTACTCGAAGACCTATCATTTCACACATAGTAGGATCTCTAATTCGACATATACAGAGAGTTATGGTCGATGGAAGCTGACAGAAATTACAACATTCACTAAAAATTAATCGATCGAAATAGTTTCAACTCGTCCTTGAGTTGAAGGACCTCTATGGTCTAAATTCATGCTCAAATGGATTCACATACTACATAAACATGCCAAATTGACATAGGATTTAAGGCTCTAGGATTATCAATGCATCAGAGTCATGGTTTTTATTCTAGCCCGAAATGCGGGGTGTTACAAAGCACAATCACATTACATGTTTCCCACTGCTCATGAAGTTCCTCTCTATATGATTCCTTGCTGCAGGCACCAGTGACAAATCCAAACTTCCTCTTCCCTAAGAGAGAAATACGCATCGATCGACTCCATAAACTATAATTTTCTAAACCAGTTAACTTGATTGAAACAAGTACAGCACTGGAGTTCTCAGATGCACCAATGAAAAGTGGATCACTTTGATTGATTTTAGGCTCCATGATTGATAGAATGCAGTTGTAATATAGATCGAAATTGCGAAAAAGGAGTTGAAGGCAGAGATTCAAAAAATGCAGAAAACTTAGTGAAATGCGATTTAAACACACACTTAGTGTGGAGCTCGTGGCTTTGATACCATGTGAAAATACTTTGCTAAGACTCCATTGATGGAGCTAAGAAGTGGAGAAGAATCAAAATTATATCTGCTTCAAAACTTGTTTGTTACAATCAGATTGTTGTGCCTTATATAGGCAACAAAATATCTAATAACTACCTTTCTTCTAGAACACTCTATTTGACAGCTCATTGCCACTCAGTAATAATTGTCCAACAACCTCTAACAACTTATACAGCTGACTCAACAATATGCTCCTAACTAGTCGAATGCCTACTTCTATCAGTATTACACATCAGTGGAACAGGTAGTCATGTATGTTCCAAAACAGAAGATTTGGAAATTACTTAGAAGGTGCTGTACAATATACTGATACTTGCGGCAAGTACTAAGTTCACATCTCTCTATATTGATAACCTTTTGATCT
>NW_025888188.1:0-4783 GCF_002878395.1 Capsicum annuum | reverse complement strand
TGTGTTGTTCCTATCTTGTTATTGTTTTCCATCTAGCCAAATTGTTTCTATTTTGGTGTATTTACACCTTCAATATCTTGTTGTTATTTTGTTTTCATTGTTGTTGTAGTGAATCCTAGAATTATCACCAAAAGGCTCCTCAGTTCTTCAAACTTGTGGACCGATTTGGTGTTTGTTTCGTGTTTTCGTTATGATTCTTGTATCATTTGGTATCAAAGCTTTGCTATATTTTGTTCCTACAAAATCAATCTTGGGCTTGCTGGATTAGAAAATTCAAAAAAAAATTATTGAAAAGTTTAAAAATAGAAAAAAGTGCAATTTGCCCATGTTGTGTTCTTGGCTGAGAATAGCGTTCTTGTTGTGTCTTGGCTGAGATTTTTATTTGTCTCGAGTGTTTCTGGTGTTAGCTTTGTTCTTTACTAACACTTGAGTCCATATCTAAGTTTGCGCCTTGTTGTTATTGTCGTGAACAAGTAAGACCGTGTGGTAGACATTATTGTTGAAAAACCTGACTTGGCCATGTGTGTGGTTGTTGTAGTTAAAAGGAGTGTTGTTGTTGTAGTTCTTGGTGAATGTTATTGTGTTCTTGAGGTTCTTCACAACCTTCATATCTAGTTAAAACCGAAGACACAACACTAATGAGACTTGAGCGTTTGTTGTTGTGGATTGGAGTTGGCCGTTGGAATTGTTGTTGTTCTTTAAGACACAACACTAATGAGACTTCATATCCGTTATTCATGTCTACATTACTTTTGTGCTTTTTATCTTTTGTGAATTCATTATATCTTGTTGGTTCAAGTCTGTAAGCAAATTTTCTTTGAGTCAACTCAAACGAAAATCTATTCCAGACCAAGGTGGACTCTTCCCTCAATCACTCATGAAGTACATGCTGGCTTTCAATACTTGTGAAACCAAGTGTGAGGTAAAAATCTAGAGTGAGAGTGTGGTGAGGCATTTTTGAGCTAACAAGTTTGTTTGTTTTGTTATTCGTTGTTGTCTTTTCTTAGGTACCATGGCTTCCCCCAATCTCGATGCCATGTTTGACCGCATCACCGACAATATTAAAGACATGAAATGGCTCATTTAAACGCTACGCCAATTGGTATCCACACTTATCCCAACAAATCCAAAATCTAAGGTCCAAACACCTTGCGGTGAGAGCTTCCCAAAGAATGTTGCTGCCCAAATTTGTGAAGGACTTTCACACCAAGTTAAAGACAAACGTACTCATGAACATCAAGGTAAAATAGCTATCTCTTTTACTTTGGTACATGTGGAAGATGAAAGCGTGACAAAAAAGCCACTGAATGTGAGTAGTAGCTTACCTACGTATAAGTATATTGATTCCTTACCACTTTTGGATGATGTACATGTTGTGCGAGTGGATACACTAGTTGATCCTATAGATGACCGAATCGACTCTTCTAGTAAGATCAATTTTTTGTCCGCCTATTGTTGAAGCTATTGTGTTGAATGAAAGTACACCGTCGAGTGAAATTTATGTTGACCAACTTGTGTGTAAAACTTGCCTACCACTTGAGAATATGTGTGATATGATTAATGAGTCTCAAGTAAGTGAAGAATTTAAAAATGTTGGTCAAGAAAAAAGGAGTGAACCCATGAGCCTATGTTGTTGTAAAGATTCTTATGATTGCTTCGCTCATAGGGTTAATCGTGTGCTTGACATATCTCTGAAACTTGATAATGATTCCTTAGAGAGTGAAATTCCAAATCTGTCCACGGGTTAGATCATTCACTACTTAGGTACAATGTCTTGTTTGAAGATAGTTTAAACACTCCTAATAGGCCTAGTGGTGAAAAGATGGTATAGCTTTCCTTGGAAGCTATAGCCTATACACTAACCCACTATGGTGTGACAACATTCCTCCCAAAGATAAAAATCTCATCTTGAAATATGAGAGTACTCTTAATGGTAAGGAATGTGTGGTCTTAGAAATTACTTCTTCTTCTACTTTGTGTGGCTTTTTCGAGGACACCATAGTAGAGGTAGAATTGAATGACACCTTTCTCTACTCTCTCTTTACTTTTGATGATATATATGCTAATGGAGGGAGTAGTCCATGTGGTTGTGGTAAATACTACAAAAAATGGGTGTGTTGTTTAGACTCGTGTGTATGGCCACGCTTCCCATTTGATCCCGGTGTCATTTTTAGGTTGGGAAGATATATTCTCAGCTTAGGTGCATTTCTTTTGGGTGCTTATCATAGTCAATTCCTTGGTGAATTTGTCGATGGCTTCATAATGTTTAACACTAAGGACTCTTGGTTATATATCAAATATGAACCACCTTGGCATGTCAAGATTTGTTGTTGGCCGAGACTTAAACTCAAAGGGTCCTCGGTTATTTTTTTAGGTGTGGGCTATTTTGAGTGTTTTGAGTGCATACCATTAATGTTTATTTTTGTTAATCCTAACCCTCATTCTATGAGGAAATGTACTTGTTTGTCTCTCTTTGATTTTGCAAGGCATGGATTTGAGGTCGAATCCTTTTTAAGGAGGGGAGGATGATACAAGTACGACCATGAAGATGGACGCATGTGAGAATGTAATGAACCCGGGACTTGGAGTGTGCTAATGAAGGACTTAAAACACACCAAAACGACCCTAGTCTCACACTTGGAATGTAAACAGGAGCCTTGAAACACAACAAGGCAGCCCCTAAATACACTTGAAGGGAGCCTAGCTCTTAAAAGGGCATTTTGGACATTTGGTATTTTATTTGTAACCTATTATGAATAGAGCATTGTAGGGATTTTAGACTTAGATTATTCAGGATGTTGTAAGTCTTGAAACACAATGAAATACTAGTCCTCTCTCCTTGAGGCACCAAAACCAAAATTAGGCATAGAGAGTGTAGAGTCACTCTTGTTGATCTCATGGCTTGGAAACGTGATGCTTGGGAGGTGGATTCCATCCTTGTGTCTTCGTAAGAGATAGGTGAAAGTTGTGTGTAGTGTTAAGGGTTTAAGAGTGTAATATGATCTTGGGTTCTTACGATTATACCTTCATTAAGTCTATCTAACTATCCTTTTACTTTTGTTATAAACTTGTAGTAGTTTGTGTTCTTGTAATCGTTTCTATCTCTTGTTAGTAAATCCGTGTATTGTTCCTATCTTGTTATTGTTGACCATCTCTCCTTATTGTTGCTGTTTTGGTGTATTTACACCTTCAATATCTTATTGTTATTGTGTTTTTATTGTTGTTGTAGTGAATCCGAGAGTGATCACCAAAGGGGTCCTCGGTTCTTCAAACTTGTGGACTGATTAGGTGTTTGTTTCGTGTTTCCCTTTTACTTATTGTATCATTTGATATCTAAGCATGCTATATCTTGTTCCTACAAGATTAATCTTGGGATTGCTGGATTAAAAAATTCAAAAAAAAAAAATTATTGAAAAGCTTAAAAATAAAAAAAGTGCAATTTGCCCGTGTTGTGTTCTTGGCTGAGAATTGCGTTCTTGTTGTGTATTGGCCAAGATTTTTGTTTGTCTTGAGTGTTTCTGGTGTTAGCTTTGTTCTTTACGAACACTTGATTCCATATCTAAGTTTGAGCCTTGTTGTTATTGTCGTGAACAAGTAAGACCGTGTGGTAGACATTATTGTTGAAAAACCTGACTTGGCCATGTGTGTGGTTGTTGTAGTTGAAATGAGTGTTGTTGTTGTAGTTCTTGGTGAATGTTATTGTGTTCTTGAGGTTCTTCACAACCTTCATCTCTAGTTAAAACCGAAGACTCAACACTAAAGAGACTTGAGCGTTTGTTGTTGTGGATTGGAGTTGGCCGTTGGAATTGTTGTTTTTCTTAAAGATTGTTGTTATTGTTCTTGGTGTGGTTTTTGTTGTTCTTGAAGTTCTTCACCTTCCTTCATATGTTGTTAGAACATAAAGTGAGTGCTAGATCCTAAAAGGTGAAGGAAAAAGATGCATGTACTTGTTAGTCTTGAAAGACCCCCAACCACCAAAAAACTTTATATCACTTCTCAACTACTTTTTCATGATTTAAGAACCCATGTTTTAAGGACAAGTACAAGAAAAAGTCAAGTCTTTAAAATTGAAAAAGGCTCCAAGACTTATTTTCCCTCCTAAAATAAATTTCACCAATCCAAATTAATTTTTGACCAAGACTTGAACATTTGACAATAACCACTTGATAAAACCAAACCAATACGTGGATGCCACATCATCACTACTACTGTTCACGCGATATTTCCGAGCTCAAAATTTTAGATTTTTAGTTTTATTTTGTTGTCTCTTAGTTTTGTTTAATTGATCCTAGTACAAATTGATAAGCTAGAAACTTCTACTAGGTTATCACTTAGTTCTTGAATCCATTGTTCGTGTCTACGTTTTTTTTGTAATTTTTATCTTTTGTGAATTCATTGTATCTTGTTGGTTCAAGTCCGTAAGAAAATTTTCTTTGAGTCAACTCAAACGAAAATCTATTCCGGACCAAGGTGGACCCTTCCCTCAATCACTCACAAAGTACAAGCTGGCTTTCAAGTGTGAGGTAAAAATTGAGAGTGAGAGTGTGGTGAGGCATATTTGAGCTAACAATTTTATTTGTTTTGTTGTTCATTGTTGTCTTTTCTTAGGTACCATGGCTTCCACCAATCTCGATGCCACGTTTGACCGCATCACCGACAATATTAATGACATAAAATGGCACATTGAAAGGCTACGCCAATTGGTATCCTCACTTATCTTAACAAATCCAAAATCTAAGGTCCAAACACCTTGCGGTGAGAGCTTCCCAAAGGAAGTTGCTGC
>NW_025888187.1:0-3048 GCF_002878395.1 Capsicum annuum | reverse complement strand
GAAACATGTGTACTCATAAAATTTGATACGTTTTTCTTTTTAAGTTTCCTTGCTCTTAAGTGACAACAAAGGAGTTGTAAGAGTTACAAATAATGAGAATACAGGTATCTATGACAAAAACGAAAGAAAATGCACAATGAAAAGGGAAGAAGATGATAGCATGAATGCACATATCAAAAATAGATTTAGATTGGATTACGTACAAAATAAATCTATACGACGATTTATTACACATGATTAATAAAATTGACGTAATAGAAAAATAAATTTACAACCTAAAAATAACAAAGTTATGTCGGAAACTTTAGAACGAAAGCTACAAACGTAAAAAGTCGATATACTATTCATGATTTGAAACTTGAAAACTACATCGTAGACTCATTAACAAAAGTTAAGGTCATGAACTTTTATAACAAAAAAATATATATGTAAAACCTAAAAAAGAAGAAACATAAATCAGTGATAAAAGAATCTTAAACAAAGAAATCTAAACCTAAATAAAACATACACGATATTTTTTTCACAAAAAAAGCAACTTAGAATTCTTACCTTATTATTTAACTTCAATATAGGCGTGAACATCTGATTCCAACAAAAACTAAAAGCAGAGTGATCTGAATATCACCTGTCATTGATCAAAAAAATAAAAATAAAAGATTAATAGTAATATAATGAATAAGGTTATAGACCTAGATGATCTAAAATCGAGAGAGACATAAGAATCTAAAAAAAACAACGATGTAAAACTTAATGTTTGAATCACCTACCATAAATTCAAAAAAAAAAAAAAAAATACTAACCTCTCATTAAAATCTATTCAATTTGATCATTCAAGCAAAAAAAGCAAGAAAAATTTACATAAAGGCAATGTAGTAAAACAATAGCAAAAGAAGAAAGAATTAAAATACTAACCTAATGTTCTAATTACCGAAATTCCAAGAATATAGCTTTGGTTTTCTGACGGCCATCTTTCTTGGTCGAGAATTGTGATGTTTCGTGAAATTATTTTGCGTGCGTAATAAAGATATAAACAATCACTACATAGACTAAAATTAGAAGTTTTTCCTTATATAAATTTTAGTTGAGTTAAAAGTCTTAATATAACAAAATAATTAAATAATAATTTAAAAAAATAGTAAATGGTGATTTTGTCTATTACAGAGTATTTTAGTGAAAGGTAAAAAGTTCAAATCACTTTTTTAAAGGTGTTCACACTTTTAATATATTATATAAATATAGACTATATAAATTTTAGTTGAGTTAAAAGTCCTAATATAACAAAATAATTAAATAATAATTTAAATAAAATAGTAAATGATGATTTTGTCTATTACAGAGTATTTTAGTGAGGAGTAAAAAATCCAAATCACCTTTCTAAGGGTCTTCACACTTTTAATATATTATAGATAAAAAGAAGTCTCACCTAATTTGAATATATATATATATATATATATATATATATATATTTATATTTGTGAATTCAATTAGTGAATTAGTGAAGTCAAAAATTTATTTTTTTATATATTTATATAAGATATTAAAAGTGTGAAGACCCTTAGAAAAGTGATTTGAATTTTTTACCCTTCACTAAAATACTCTGCAATAGATAAAATCGTCTTTTTACGTTTTTTTTTAAATTATAAATTAACTATTTTCATAATATGTAGAATTAAAGAGTCCTAAAATATATGGTAAGTGAAATTATATGGCAAGAGTTAGTAGGAGAATTAATAATTAAAGAGTCCTAACTTTTATGGTAATTTGAAATGAGTTAAAATTTTATTTAGTCCTTTGATTTTGGACATTGCACGATTCAATTTCTTTTATTATTGGGATATATACAAATTTTTTTTGCCTCATATTAAAAGTGACTTTTTAAGTCGTTAGACTATTATTGGAAATAAATCATTATAAAGAAAGAATAAAACAAAAGGGGAAACTAAGTACAAAGAGACAAAAGAAGATTCTTTTCTTTTCATTATGACATAAATTGCAAAACATTTACCATATATTTAATGAAAATTTTATCTTATATTTAATAAAATTTTGTCAGAAATCAAATATCTTAAATTTGAATACGTAAGAGGAACTAAAATAAAAAGACCAACACAACACCAAAAGTACTTTTATAAAAGCACTTCTAAAATAAAACTTTTCAAAATAAGCTAATTTTAGAAGTTTGGCCACAGGCTAAAATGGTTGGGTACTTTTTTCTATTATTTTTTCTCCTTTTTAGTTCGATATAAATAATAATTGATATTATAGTATTAATACACGATGGACTTGGAGAACAACTTCATTCGTTTAAGAACAAATTAGCTCAACATGTTTAGCCAACAAGGAAGGAACTTATGCGATACACAAGATTACATGGTACCACATAAAATAAAATAAATTTTATTATAAATTATGTATCTCACATTCCTTTTTAATACACCCTTAACCTAAATGTTTTACCTATTTTTAAAAACTAATTTGTACTTCTTAATGTAACACACTCATAACAATTATTCACTTTATAAATAATATTCATGATTAACGTTATACACACGTGCAAAGCACGCACAGTTGGCTAGTATGTATGTATGCATATATATATATATATATATAATATACTAGCTTAGTATACATGCTTTGCACGTGTGTCTCACGTCAATCATTAAAATCAAATATAGTAATTAATTTTTTTCTTTAAAAAATAGAGAGTATTATTAACTAAAAATACTTATCAATATAAAAATTCCTTTGTAATTTGCTTTATAAATTTGATGTCACGATCTAAAATTGAGATCGTGACGGCGCCTATCACACTCATCATTACAGATTAGTCTATCTCATCCCAAACACAATAATACAGATAAAAGTTTGGTAGAAGTTTCAAATTATGAAGAAGAAAAAAACTCATAAAAAAGGATTTAATTGCTTGACTCTTACATAGTTTATATTGGTGTTTATTAATAATATATATAAGTGGCTTGGGAAGCAGCTGGACGCTATCCTGGCAAACTTGTCGACCAAGTCCACTCTTATATATTATCATTTTTCTTC
>NW_025888186.1:0-1423 GCF_002878395.1 Capsicum annuum | reverse complement strand
TGCTAAAAGTCTTGAAAAATAAATAGAAAATCTAATTGAGTACTTAGTTTCTATAATAAACTCCATGTCCAACCTTCACTACTTTTATTAAGCCTGAAAATACAAGATTCGTCTACAGTTTATTATCGTCAAAATTTGTAATATTAGCTTGCGGAGGACACTCTTGTTGCTTCAATTCCAACAATTTTGTCACCATTTGTAGAGTAGGTACCTACAGGGTTAACAAGAATGTTAAGTTAAATAACGTGTCTATTGGACGATTAATAAATACACTCACAAATAAATACAAGGTTTTACATTTAGGACCATTAGCATGTCATTGGTAGTCCTATCACTTCGTCTGAATCTATATGATGTAGTTTGACTTTTGAATGAAATTTGTGATTTAAATAGATATTTGAAAGATTATAAATTAGTTTATTAAATGTAAAATTATCATATTTGAAATATTCAAATGTATATATATATATATATATATTTGATACTGACTATAAATAAAATCATCTCATATAAATGCAGATGGAGAAAATATAAAATAAGAGTAGCTACTTTGTTCTTGAACGAGAAAAACATGCTTATTGATAGCCTGTGACTTTGCCATTTGGCCACAGATTTTAGGTTGTACGTGTAGGACCATTTGCATGACATTATTGAGTCAGGACCATTTGGATAACATTCAAAATTTAATTTATTTAGAAAAAAGGTTACATTTTGTATTCCCTTAATATGGTAGTTTTATAGTTGTCCAAATGCTATGACATATTAATTAAGATCATAAATTTTAAAATTTATGCAACAACACGAATGTTCTGGTATAGTCACTTCATTTCGTTTTACTTGGTTCCTATACTGAAAAAATAGAGATTCAATTTACTTGTCTTTTTACTTTTTTTTTTTTTATTAATTATAGTACCCTTAGCATTAAATAACTACATAGTGGCAGTAATAATTAAAATTTAAAATTCCAAACCAGCATTTATAAGGTGAATTTATTAAAGTACACCTGTAGTTGAAGTTTTCTTAAGGAGTTGTCAAGTCAGCAGGGAAAAAAAAAAATATAAAATAAATAAAATATATAAAATCACAAGTTTTAAAATTCTTGATTTCTAATCAAATCATGATTTCATAGTGCATGGTCAAATACACTCAAATTTTTCTGGTAAGTAAAATAATGTTAAATAAAGATAAATGAAGAGTGCAACAAGTAATATATATGGTTCATCATATAAGTTGTGATAAATGATTGGAATTCCCACTCTTAATTAAAGATTTCGATCTAAACTTCTGAGAATAAAAATACTCTGTTGAAAGCGTCGTTTACAGAAATGAGCCCAAAATTAAATATCAAAGGTCAAATAAAAAACCTAAAAATAAAATGAATTATAGGATAAACTCTTATAATCAGGGCTATCATACCCTCCTC
>NW_025888185.1:20609-34867 GCF_002878395.1 Capsicum annuum | reverse complement strand
AGAAAAAAAATAAAGCATTGCTTCTTTTAATAGAAAAATGTAGCTAATCAATTGACCTAATATTCAACTCCTTTTGTAACTGAAACTTTGAAAAGTTGAATAAGGGAGAGTGTTTTGGCTTTTGGCTTGCTCACCTTAATCCTATTAATTAATATTAATAATATAAGCTAAATTACTTATTTACCCCTCATTAAAAATATGGGTTATTACACAATATGTATTTTTTCAAACTACAGAACAACAAGTGTTGTAAGTCTCTCCAAAATTTTAACCCCCTTAATTCAAGACTTTATGTTTTTTCTTAGATGAAATCTCTATTCTTTGATTTTATTTATTTGGCGTGATAAAATAGGACGATGTTGCTTATTCATTAATTTGAGAAATTTGATTTTATAACTTCTTAAGAAAAGCTAAGTATTTTTTTAGGTGGAATACATAACCGGATCCTAAATTTGTTAGTTTTTTTCGTGTTGATACTTTAATTAGGTTATGTTTCTATTGAACCTTTTAACCTGTCATAACGTGTGCTATTATGATTTGATTTGATTTGATTTGATCTGATGTAGCACATATTAAGAGCCTGCATTTTTTAGAGCCTTGTGCATGAAATCAGACGTTGCTTACTTGAAATTGTAACCAATCAAAACACAACACTTCATTTTTAATTTATGTTTCATCCAATCTCTCCATTTTTATTTTATACTTCATTCAGGTAAAAATGAACCCAATAAATAGCTTTGACGCTATTTCGTACCAAAACTCATCATCCCGACGCACAATTCATCATTTTCAAAGAAAATCCTGAAAAAAATTATTCAATTTCATTAGTTCTCTCACGATATCCTTTCACAATAGTCGGGGAAGAAGTAAAATAAAAAAAATGAAATCGATTTCAATTTTAGTTTCATTAGTTCCACCCATAGTTCCTCCTTACAATTGAAGAAGATGAAATCCATGAGGAATATAAATTTGAGGTTGTTAATCGATGAGAAAAACCTTCAAATGAAAACATGAAAACTATTGAATTTGGTATGTCAACAATGACATATAAGAAGAAGAGAGAGAAAGAGAGAAGAAACAAGTTAGAAATGGAAGAAACTAGGAAAAAAGTTAAGGAGAGGGGAGAGGGAATAATGTCATTGCAAATTCCACATCATCCACAATTCATCCTTGTAGTTGACGAAGATGAAATCGACGAGGAGGATAAATCCTACATTGCTATTTGATGATAAATGCCTTCAAATGGAAAGGGAGAAATTATTAAGTTTGATATGTTAACAATGGTAGATAGTAAGAAGACAGAGAAAGAGAGATGAGAAATAAGAAAAAAGTAAAAGAATCCAAGGCTAAAGTTAAAATGGAAAAATAATATGCAAATTTCACATCAACAATTTTTTTACATTTCATGCGTTTAAGAAATATGAGAACACGATATGTGTCAAATTAGATGAGTGTTCTTAATAGACCCATTTTATGAGAGATTCAAGGGCTCAATAGAAACATAATCTCATTAAGATGTCAATATGGAAAAAATCAACAAGTTAGAGGGTCGTTTATATATTCCACCTTTTTTAATTTAACTAATAATGATCATAACGTAGCATTTAATCCGTTTAATTCTCACGAGTAAGCGGCCAAAATATGTCACCCACTTAAAAAAATTATCAAAATATATCGTGTATATAAAGTAATATCAAAATATTCTTAACTCACGAAAAAATGAGTTATACCTTTATTTTTTAACGAAAAGATTGTTGTAATAACTCTCACAGTCATTTTTTGATATTATAACACATTTTCGATATGTAGAGCTTTTCTATAACTACTCCAAGTTATTTATAACTTGTGGGGACTGATAGTTCGATTTTCAGGCGGTTTGTTTGAGAATTTTAGTAATATATAATATATTATGGATTATTTAATTTAAATTGACATTTGGTAGAAATATAATTTAGTACCCTTCTAGAATATTTTCAATACTAATAAAAATTTTTAAGTGATGATATATTTATATTACTTTATAATAGATTTTTATAGTCCCATAATATTTTAAGCAGGGATAATAAATTTAGATATGTTAAAATATTACTATTAATATAATAGAGATTTTATTAGAAATAACTTTTTATTAATTATAGTATATTAAAAATATTACAATTATTTTATCACGAACTTATGTAATACCCAAATAAAAAATAATGAGATAAAATATAGTAGTGATGTGTTACCTGAGAAAATTAAAGGAAAGGTGTCTTTTAAGTTTTGAATGAAGGATTGGTGACATTGACCAACAGATAGGGTCAAACATCATTAGGAAACTTGATTAAGTTAATTGTGAACTTGATTAATAATTTCAAAACTTTCTAATCTTTTAAAAAATACAAATCAACCCAACCCACACCTCTCTTCAATCCAAATCAACCACTCTCTCTCTCCAGCTTCTCTCAACTCTCTCCCAATCAACAATTCTGCAAAATTTCTCCTTTTAACCTCTGGCGACAAATAGTCGGGCGAGTTTCTTTTCAACTTTCAACCATTAATCGACGTGAAAACTTCTCTGGCGACAACAACTTTGAGTTTTTCGTCGTTCTATATCCCCTTCACAGGTAAAAAATTATGAAGAAATAGAGGAACTCGAGCCAACTACTCTTCTAGTATTGAAATGTGGACTGAATAAAATTCTAATTTCTGGCATTTCTTCTTCTTGTTGTCGTACTGTTGATTCAAACTTATTGGTGATTTTTGGTCACAGTTGATGTTCTTAGTATGTGTATATGTGTGTGTATATGTGATGTGTTGGTGTTGCTGGGTAGATTTGTTATTTGTCTTAGTGAAAAATGGTATTGCAACAAATGAAACATCTAATGTAGCAGATGAAACATATGATGCAACAGATGAAAATCTGATGCAACATATGAAAATTTGATGCAACCGATGAAAATCTGATGCAATAGGTGAACAATCTAACAGATCATTCATCTGTTGCGATAGATAACTCTTCTATTTGGAAAAAATCTAAATAATATTGATCCAACAGATAACTGATTAGTTATCTGTTTTTATTCTTTTCAACGGTTTACTCTTTATTTTACAACAGATTAGGGCTGTTTTATTCTTTCCAAAGGTTTACTTATCCGTTGCAATGGGTCGATTATATGTTGCAACAGATAACATAGCTGGTGCAACAGATTAGTGATCCATTTTTATTCTTTTCAGTGGTTTACTCATCCGTTGCAACAGGTCTTATATGTTGCAACAGATAAAATACCTGGTGCAACAGATTAGCGATCTATTTTTATGGTATCCAACAGATTACTCATCCGTTGCAACAAGTCGGTTATATGTTGCAACAGATAACATTCCTGGCGCAATAGATTAGTTGTCTATTGGAACTGTTACATTACTATTATGCATTAATTAATTATAATCTATGTTATGTTCCTATTAATTTAAGATAACATGGCTCCCAAAAGAAAAGAAATCGAATCAAGTCCAAGTAAAGGAACAAGTGAAGTAGCTCGGCTACATCCACCACTCTATGAGCTTGCTTTACAAGCGTTATCTCAATCAGGAGCAGAAGATAATGAACACGAGGAGGAGGAATCTTTCAAAAGAGATGATCCAAATGCTAATAGCCCTTCCACCGAAGAGTTGTTCAAAACCTTCAGCATTGATTATTATCCTGTGAGAATGCAGTGCGATGGTATCACAGATTTAACGGGTGATCTCATGGTTAAGTCAGTCATGGGAAAATCTTTTAAATCCTTCAGAAAAATACTTCGAGAACAAAAATTAGATTCTTATTTCAGGAAAAGCTACTTTGGGCAATATCTTGATATGTCGGAAGACAACAATGCTCGTTTCCTGATGAAAATGGTATATGATCTTCTCAAGTGTAGGTTTATGTATAGAAACAAAGATAAGATGGATGATGTATGGATAAATTATTGTGGCATGTCTGTTTGTTTTGGTTGGAAGGAGTTTGCCATAGTTACCGGACTAAAATATTATCCTCCTTCTCCTTCTCAAGATATACCTACTCTGACCCAAAAAAGCACCTCGCACACCCAACAAAGGAAAAGGCAAGTCGAGTGATTATGATGACCTGGTGTCCATTGTTGGTCCAAGGTTCAAAAACAAAAATCTGATAGAAGTGTTGAAAGGTAAATGACTTTCAAAGAAGCACAAGCAATCATTGTGCTTGGTTTGGTTTGTACATAATATTCTTTGGGCGAGAGATGTTAACAACAACATAAGCCTCAGTTTAATAAATCTCTCCGAGGATCTTGAGGCATTTAGCAGCTATCATTGGGGTTATGAAAGCTTCAAAATGACTGTTGAATATTTGTTGACTCCGTTAATGCCAAAAAAAGTCTACGTATATGGCTTTTCATGGGCCTTTATGGTAAATATTTCTTTTATCATGATATGATTCATCATTTTTTTTTCAATAATGCTTTTGATTTATTGGCGTTATATTATAGGCTTGGGTATTTGAAGTCATTCCTTATTTGAGACAATAAGTGAACTACCAGGAAGAAGTTTTCTGTCCAAGAATTCTGAGATGGTTGTCGGCAAAAACCGATAAATATGCAAAATTTCTTGATCTTTTCAATCCCCCAAGGAAGTAGTAAATCCAATTCTAATCAAGTTTTTGTTTTAATTAATGATTAAATGATTTCATTATCATTCTTAATCTATGTACCGATTTATTTTAGATTGTCCATCCGTGGCTTGTTCCGACCAACCGAAAGTTGAAGATGCCATTTTTTCTTACTTTACGATCTGTGCAGACTTTATCGGACCCTAAGGTCGTTGATGGAATAAAAATAGAATTTTTTGGAGTAACAACCCTCACAAGAAAAATAATTTTGGAGGGTGGGTCTAATGATGCTCTTTTTACAGTTTTTAAAACAAGCCATTATGATTATGATCATAATGGTTGTACAGATTTTTCTCTAGATTTTGCCACATCTAGCGAATATTCTTCATGAAAATGTTAAGACTACAAAGCAAAACATGATAGAGTGATTAATGCTATTAATGCAATAACTTCTTCTATAAAGGAAATGACATCTAAGAGGGGTGTCATTCCATCAAAGAGAATTTCGTATCCAGACACTCCACTAGCGATCAACGCGGATAAGAGGGGAAAGAAAGGCACTTCTAAGGCATAATCAATCATCAAAAAAATCAAGATTGCAATGCCTCTGTCTTTCTCTTACATCGATGTTCAGTGTGCAAGGGCCACAGAAGAGCAGCATGAGCTAAAAAAGGTGAATGTACATCATCTGTTCCAAAAAACAAACAGGCACATATCTATTTCAACAGATGATACATCTACTAAAAATTATCAAATAGATATATACATATATTGCAATGTTGTCTAACTTATTGCATCAGATTCGTTATCTGTTTCAATAGATGAGTCTTATGTTGCAAAATATGGGACATCTGTTCAAAATTATAGTACTGGGCTGATTTACCTGTTCGAATTTGTCCCAATAGATAATCCATCTGATGCAACATAAGACTCATCTATTGCAATAGATGTAAAATCTGTTGTATATCTATACTTAGCATTGATAATTCTAGCTTTCCACGTGGATGTCACAGTTACTGTCGAAGAGCATAATATCAGAGTTGATAATCCATCAACTGCTTTCAAAGATGAAAAAGTGGAGCCTGTCAATTTGGGAGAATGGAAGAATTTGAAGGGTTCAACATCTCGTACGAGGCTCCAAAAAAACTAAAATAGTTGATCAACGACTATTCAGAATGGATTGCCAATGGGCTGTTAAAGCATCATGCCGGCAGGTACATAAATCAATTTTTTGGATATTCGCTTATACATTTCTTGTTGTAAGAACCTAAAATTAACACATATAAATCATCATGTAGAAAACAAAATGACGAGCACTACAAAGTGAACGAATCGAGTCTTGGTTTTGATATGTTCGACTTTGTTGTTGCACATCCCGGAATGAAGAATTGGTTCTATTTGATGTCACAGCCCCAAACTTGATGGAATGATGAGGTTTAAATGCCATACTTATTACTATTAATTAATATTTTATTTAAATGCATCTGCGTATTGATTTTTTTATCACGTAATTCAAAGTGTTTGATAATATGTACAGCACATCGATGTCATTTTTTACTACCTCCAAAAGAAGGCCAAGTTGCAAACAAAAGAATAATACAGATACACAACAGGCAATTGTTTGTACAAAAGTTTACATCAATAATGCCTACGATAGGTATTGTCAAAAGCAGGCGAAAGTTTTTCGAAATGAGGAATGCTTAATCAACATCATCAAAGGTTTTAGCATTCTGAATGGCTTACCTTGTCATTTGATCGATGAAGTGTACATACCAATCAATTGTGGTGATGAATTCCATTGGGTGTTAGCTGTTGTCGTTTTAAAAGAGAGGTACATCTAAGTTTATGACTCGATGTCGCAAAGAGACGTTTCGGGCCGTCGTCTGAGATAGAAAAGCTGGCCAAAATATTGTCTACTTACCTTGATATGAGTGGCTTTTTGGACCAAAAGGTTCGTACTGATTGGTCGACGATTGAAGCATACCGAGATAAAATAGCTAATCCATTTGATGTACAATATATTGACGAAATTTCTCAACAAACCATTGGTAGCCTATAAGTTTAAGTGTCATGATTTAGTTTCATTTCACAAATTTCACAATGCTTGCATGAATTGCAAGATATGGATTATCTATTTTTTTTTATAAGGCAGGGATTGCGGTCCTTTTGTTGCCGCCTATGCCGAGTATTTGAGCAATGGATTATAAGTACCAAATGATGAATATGATGCCGGATTAGTCCGCAAAAGATATGTTGCTCTTTTATGGAAATACGAAGAAATGAAAGCTCAGAAGCCGTACGCAACCGACGTTAAAGATCCAGGACACCAAAGCTAAATTTCGTAGCATCGGATGAAGAACAACTTGTCCATATTGATTAAATCCCTATAGCTTGAGTCCATCAATGTAATAACCTATCCTTCTTGGTTTGATTTGTTGATTTATTTGTAGAGTAGATCGTTTGTACCCATAATAATTTTTTTTACATTTCATTTATTTTGTTGAGTTATTTCATGTAATTTTTGAAGGCTTCAATTTATTTTATTTTGTCTATGAATATAATTAATCCTTAATTTTGAACATGTTAATTGAAATGGAGTATTAGATTCAAATATCGCAACAGATAATACATCTGCTGTAACAGACGATATATCTTATCAGACAGATTTAGACATATGTTGCAATATGAGATACAAAATATAGGTCATTTACTGGAAATTATATAACAGGTCTTCCTATTTTTTGATTTGCTCTAACAAATTATCGATCAGTTACAATAGATAAGTTATATGTTGCAACAGATCGTATATCTGTTGCGACAGACAGACTGGGAACATCTGCATAACGCAACAGATGACCAACCTATTCCAACAGATAGTCAATCTGTCACAACAGGTACTATATCTATTACGACAGATATAAAATCTATTACATTATAAAAATTCAACTTGGCCAGACATAAAAATTATTGCCACTACATGTAAAGTGAATTCGCTTGAAATGAAAATTTGTTATCGTGCTAGTCTCTGTCTTTGTACATGTTCTTTCTTATACACGGGCTGCAATGATTTAGTTAGTACCCCATATGGCGATACCCATTGCATATTTCGCACACTGGTGTCGTACACACCGATCATTTGTGTGCCGGTCAGCAAATACTCGATGTATGCAAGCGAGTACGACCCTCACGCTGTATTGGTTGTATTTCTTGGGAGCTGGATGTTCTTATTTCGACCTTCAAAATTCCATGATTCCTTCGCCAAGACTTTAGTCGGCAAATGATCCATTAGCTTACTCTGCATCAACAACTTGGGCAACAACTTCAAGAGTGGCTTCATGTGGGTTAAAAACATCTTCTCTCTGAAGACAGGTAAGTTGTAGTCATAAACATTAATCTTTTCGTCGAATAGTAGTATCTCAATAGTAAGAAAATGTGAGATATCCATGTTCATGACTGCAAGGATTCTCTTTGCCTTGGTCCAGCTCTTGCCGTGTGGATATGGCCTCTTCCCTCTAACATATTTAATTAATTCTTCATCCCATTGAAACATAGAAACTAACGGATCAAATCCTAGGCCACTAAAATCAGCTATCTTACAGAGTTTAGCGTACCTATCCTTGAAATTATTATAGAAGTTAAGATCCATTATCCTATCGACAGCATCATAAGCATCCGGGTATGCTAATTGTCTGACCCTCATGAGACATCGAATTTTATCAACATACTGTGGTATAAGAAGATAATTTTTAAATAAGTTAGTAATTGTAAGAAATAAAAACACAGTTGAAAGAATCCAATGCAGAGGGTTCTCTGAATCAGTTCATAGATTACCCAGCCAACGCAACTTATGCAACAGATGTGTATTATGTTGCAACGGAATACCAAGTTTTTGCAACAGATTACACATCTGCTGCATAGATTCTTCTTCATAGAGTAGATTGGAAGGGTAGGTTAGCAAAAGTAAACTTACCTTGTCCTCGTACCGCATGCATATATTTGTCATATTTAAGAAGTGTTTGGCGGCAAATGAATTCATGGTGTATTCTTTTTGAAACTTTATCTTGATGAATTCTTCCAGTTCCTTCTTCTTCTCCTTGCCAAGCACCGCGAATAAGTCCACCTTCTTTAGCGGCCCCTAAACTTCAACAACTATTGGAGTGGGGGGAGTTGCAATTTTTGATGATTTTAGAACGGAGAGAATTTGTCTAATTTTTCTTATCTTCCTCCTAATTAACGGAGAGAATTTGTCTGATTTTTTTTATTTTCCTCCTAACTTCCATTGTAGGAGTACATGGCTCCCTCGCGTCATTAGATGGTATGACACCTCTCCTGGATTTCAACTCCTCGACATCTTCAACAATAGCCTCTAGCTTTTTAAGGAGTTTATTCTCTCTATCCTTGTACACTTTGCATTTGCAATGAGAATATGAGGGTGAGGAGGGGGTGAGAGGGACCATTGTAAGGATGGGAGGGACCGGTGTAGGGGTGAGGGGGAGGACCTGTGCAAGGGGTGTTTTCAAACATATTTATTTTTTGCTGAGAACCAACACGCTCATAATCACGACTGGCAGCAGAAGCAGCAGCAGGATGGCTGGCACCATCACAAACAGCTCCACCAGCAACACCCCCAGAAGAAGCACCCGGATCTGTTGCAGTTTGAGGTTATCATGAAGAGCTTCAACATTAGGCTGACCTTGCCTAACTGCTTTTCTTATGGATATTGGTCCATCCAATTTCTTCTTTATTAACTCCACCGTTGGGTCTTATTTTGTATCAAAAAGACCCAGAGTAAGAAAAGAAGTCATCCTCAGCTTATCAATGGTAGGCACGATCCAAGGATACACAACCTATAAAAAAGACAGGAGAAATTTAAATCATATAATAATAATTTACAGTCAGTTGGGTTAAATGGGGTTCGGGTTATGTTAACACAGCCAACTTATGCAACAGACGATCTAGCTACCACAACAACTGATCTGTATGTTGAAACAAATTGATTATATATTGCATCATATTACCCAACTGTTGCATAATTTGCAGTAGATGGGTAATTTGTTAAGTAGGATTCAGAGATCAGAGAAACGTATGGTTAATCTGTTACAAAATATGGATCGTCTGTCGTAATAGATTACCCATCTATTGCACCAGTTCCAGTTGAAGGGTAATCTGTTGTAACAGACAACCCATCTGTCGCAATAGATGAAACATCAGTTTTAATATCTTTCTTTGTGTCAAATTATTTTAGTTGAAAGAAGTCGTATTGCATCATTCAAAGGGTTAAAGAGATCAGCCTCGTTAATAGTTTTTTTGCTGCTCTCTACTACAGCCAGCCACCTAAGGATCCTTAGATGAGAAACCTTATCCGGGTAATCCTTGAAAGGCTTTTAGAGGGGAGGAATGGCTTCAGATGGCCAAACCTAAAAATTATAAATAGGAAGCAAGCAAAAAAAAGTCACAAGTATATTCAATATAAATTAATGAATGAGTAAAAATAGTGATCAATTTTACCATGAAAGCCCAAGAAAATCCGTATAATGTGGTCATCTTTGGCTTTAGCTCTTTCAGTAAATATTTGACAGTCAAGTAGTAGCTGTCGTATCCCCAGGGATAATCGTTGCATTTTCCAAAATCATCAAAAAGTGCCAAAAAATCATGTTCTATGACTTTTCTGACATTTCTTGCTAGTAAAACAGAATGGACAAACCAAACTAAGCATAATTTCTCCCTGTAGTGCTTTGGTATGTCTTTATTCTTAAGATCTGCATAAAATCCTCCACTTTTTAGCTAGGTCTAACAATGCCCAACAACCCATCTTTTTTTACCTTGTATTTGTTGGACACTTTGTGGGGTGTGTTCTTGATGGGAGGTTCTTCTGGACGATCGCATCTCAAGTCCGTCACAATGGCAAACTCTTTCAATCCAAAACAAACTGGCATGCCACAGTAGTTGATCCAGACTTTATTCATATTTTTTCCGCCCTCCTTTAGACCTCCATCATCCCCGGCATACTTGATCCTGCGCTTGAAAAGGCCATAAACCATGATCATTGGTAAACGGAGAGGGCGGGGCCCAGACAACTCAAGAAAGTGTTCAAAGCAGCTCTTCTTAAAAAGTCTATCTATGTCTTCCTTCTTCATAATACTCCTAAGTTCATCAAAAGGTTTCCCCAACTGACATTTAAGTACAAGATCACCAAATACTGCTTTAGGGCTATTCATCGGCATCGCAACTCGAAACTTGTCAATACTAATGGTTTCGAAAGAATCATGCAGAATTTCGATATTATTCACGCCCCATTGGTGGGGAGGAGTTATCATTTTCCTCGGCTTTATTTTACCCTGACTGAGATTGTTCTGGAAGTTTCTCCGAATTTATCTGTACTCTAGCCTTTTTGTTTGATGATCAAAGGTTGATCCACTTTCTTCACTTTCAGTTTTTTTTCTTTTGGGAGACATCTTTTAACTACAAACAAAAGAAAAACAAAAAATACATTGCATTTGATGTCTGCATAATTTTTGAAAAAAGGTGAGACAAATTTCAATAAATTATTCTTACCACATAACAAAAAAAAATACTCCAACGGACAACCCATCAGTTGGAACAGATGGGGAACCCAAATCTGTTTGAAGACCTATTTAATATCTTCCAACAGATATTCCACCTATTGCAACAGGTGGATAAATTTCAATAAATTATTCTACGCCACATTACAAGAAAATACTCCAACGGATAACCCATCAGTTGGAACAGATGGGGAATCTATTTGAAGAACTATTTAATATCTCCCAACAGATCTTCCACCCGTTGTAACAGATGGACCACCACCAGCACAACCAATGCCACCAAGACCACCACCAATACCAACACCAAGACCACTGACACCACCGCTAAAAAACACAAATATTAACACCACCAACAACAGCCACTAACAATACCACAAACAACATCTAACAATACCATAACAATCAACAAAATATTGAGAGAAAAACTAGGGTTTTCTTGGGTGCTTCTGTAATACCCTAAGATCCCATCCCGAGATGTCACACGGTGCTTGTAGACCTAAAGGACCATAACATAACCCTTTTCTGATATCTGTACTTATACACTACATACTATCTGAAATAAATATGAAAACTAGCCATAAGGTTCAACACATCTATACATACTCAAACTTAAAACTGAATACTAATACATCAACTTCCATCTGAAAAGCCTCTAAAATATCTGAACTGTGGAGTTGATGGGACATGTCCCCAACTAACTCTATCAACTGACAATATAAATAAAATCTAATGCAATAATAGTAAACTGAGATTCGTCCTCGAAGAAAGAGGACTCACTGCTACTGCTGCTAACTGGGATTGAACTGCTAAGGAAACTCTGAATCTTGTGCCTCTGAAACTATTGTGTCAAATAAAACACCATAGCACAAATATGTCAGTACAAAATGTACCGAGTATGTAGGCGAGGTAAGGCTAAATGTAAGGGATCGTGCATGCACAATGTGTAAACTAAATAATCATGAAAATGTTGCACGAGAACATATACATGAATGCACAGGTCATAATCACAATCATCACAACTCTAGAGACTGGAACTCAGATACCACTTTCCTGTAAACTAAACTCACTATTGACACTGAGATAATGAATTATAGACTCATCTAATATTGATAACTGGGAAATATGGATGCACTTTCATCAAGGAGTGAGTTCTGAAATCTCTGAACATACTAAGATTATGAGTATCTGAAGCTTCTAAAATGGATAGCAACTCTATCTAACAGGCTGTCTTTGAGTCTGTGGATAACAATACTTCTTCATAAATGATTTTGAGATGGGCCTATCTAGCAAGGATCTTCGAATTAGCAAGTAATCATACTTAATGGCCTGTATCTAACAGCCTTAAATTCTATACACTGAATTGAGCTCTTTCTTGAAGTCTGAGACTAATTCTGAAACTGAGACCATGGGAAATACTTACTTAACTGACATGCCCTTACTATCTCTTGGGGATCCAACCTCTAACCCTGGTTAGGAGGGTGTCAATACCGTGTCACGGGTAAAGATATTATCTTTATATGACCCTCATCTATCAGGTCCTCATACGAGATCGGTGGAGCCCTCCTGGAACAGGTCAAGCTACCTCATCTACCCTCATCTAGAAAGTATGATATCTCTCATCCACCCTCATCTAGAAAGTGTGATGTCTCAACCTATGCTTTTTACGTAGTTCTGGAGCACAAAGATTGTATTTAAGGACCACACCCTCTACTAGTAGGTGAGTCCCTATCCTTGAGCTCGCTCGGTGCTAGTTTTTACTCCCAACTGAAAGACACTAATTTGATTCTTAACTGAACTTTGACTGAACTGAATTTGATACTAATTATATTTCTCAAGAGATCTGACTGAGTTACGCTGATATTACTTAGTTCCGTATCTAATGAAAAGGTATCGAATTATAGTATCTGACTGACGATGCAGATCTTGAATAGATTATTCAAATCGCTTCTGAGATTAGAATTGAATCACTTGAATACTATTAGATCTGAGCTGATTATAGGATGGAGGATAGATTACTAAAGATACAGAGATTAAGAGATAACTGAGATTATAGAGCCTGATTAAGCTCCGCACTTGTCTGAAAATATATAGCTCTATAGTTTATTGAGTTCTGAGAATCATGGATTGATTGGAATTATTGCGAAACTGACACGGGCTCTAGATAACAACTCTATTGTTGGGTATAAATACCCATAGGACTCGATAACATAAAAGTAAAACAAAATCATTCTCACATCATCACGATCATCTATTCACCGTCACAATCATTCATGCATCAACACAAGCATTCATTCATCATCATAATCATTCATATATTATCGTAATCATACCTTCATCGTCACCATCATTAATGCATCATCACAATTATTAAAGCATCTCTCCAAGTAATTAAAAATCATAACATACTTTCCCCCCTTAAAATCCTTAAGGCATCACATCCAACATTTAGGAAACATAGGCCTCTATTCATCATCACAATCACCAAAGGGTCACTTTAAGCATCTCGGGATATTAATCACATAATAACATAGAGGAAACATGCTATTAGATCATACTCCATTCAACAAGGTTTTACCTCAACTATTTCATACCTATATCGGTCTTAACATGTATTTGGATTTCACACCGCTTGGGAAACTTCATACTATCATGTCATAGCTTACTTTCTAATCACTTGGCATATATTAAAAACTTAGCATATATCAAAGGGCACATAATGGGGAATTTACAACCATCACATCTCCAGTATTTCACTAAGGTCCTTCAACAAACACTAGACATGCATAGGTTCACACTTATTTGGGGATTTCCTACTAGCATGGAATAATTCATTCACTTGGTCATTTTATCAAACACTAGGCATGCATAGACTAGCTCACAATTTGGGGCTTCCTATACAACATGCTATAATGGCCCATATTCTTCTTCTAAGATTTTATCCTATGGGAGACATACTCTGCTAAATCAACCAATTCTACACCTAAAAGTCACGAACACATCAACAATCGTAACACATAATCGTAACTTAGAAGTCATTAGATCACGATTTAACTACAATGCTTAATTTCTAGTCTCTTAGACATTTTATCGAA
>NW_025888185.1:6853-17609 GCF_002878395.1 Capsicum annuum | reverse complement strand
CAGTTTATTTTATTCAACTCTCTTATCTTTTTCTCTCTCTTCTCTATAGGGTGACAACCTTTATTCTCTCTTTTCTCTTCTCTTCTCATAAAGATCTTTTCGGATCGAAACCGATCCATATCTTTCCTCGACTAAAATTTCTATTTTGATTGCTTTTTTTATATTAAAGTATGGTTCATTATTGCTCTTTCATTCTCGTCTTCTTCTTTACAAGTTATTTACATCTATTTTTTATTTAATTACTATTTACCCATATCATATTTATTAAAAAAAATGAAGGAACTTTTAAGTGTTCAATAAACGAATCGATAATTTTTATTACAATATGCAGAAAAAGTCATCTGTTGGGAGAAGTTTAAAAGCTTTGTTGGTAGTATTATTTTTTTTGTATGTATTTTATTTATTTCTTTATTGTTGATGCAGTTATTGATGTTTTTGGTAGGGTTGGCATTGTTGGAACTTATGGTGTGGTATTATTGATGGTTCTGGAACAAAGAATGTTGTTTCTTTGTTGTTGATGATGTTGTTAGAAAAAATATTATTGTTTATTTGTTGTTGATGTTTATGCTGTTGTTGATGTTGTAACAGATGGAGAAACTGTTGGAACAAATAAAACCACCAAAAAGGCTGGTTTGATGAGTTCTATCAGATTCAACATCTGTTTCAACAGACTCCACATCTGTTGCAACAGACTTCACATCTGATGCAACAGATGGATAATGTTCTTTAAGTGACTATAATTTTTTTCCTCTTATTTGTAGATATAAGGAACTGACAGTTGATCTAATTTTGCCAGACAATCATAAAAGGCTGCAGTAAAGATAGGTTTGGAGGAATAAGATGCTTGCAGATGGAACCACTTCATATGTGGGAGGTATATATTACTGATAATGTTATCGTGGAAACATACATAGAGTGCACTGATTTTGTGAATGCTGTTTTTACTGATTAGTCATAGATCGTTCAAATAAGATGTCTACAATTTTACAGTTAAGATTGGTAAGTCCGAACTGATAAGGCTGAGGGACCATGAATATGGTTCTTATACCCTATTAAGATTTAATGTCGGTTGTTGTTCATATTTATTTGTGAAGCATTGTGAAGGGATCTAGTTTTGGTGTCATTGTAAAGAGATTCAATAGCGATTGGACTAACTTTTAGGGTGAATTGAACCCTTAGAGGGCCTTTAAAGCTTAGCATTGCATCTAACAAGAACGAAAAACCAATATAGTTATTGCCCTGGCAAAAATTTATAAGGTTGGGTTGCTCGCTCGGGGTGATGATTACATGCCAGAAGGTGCGGTAGGAGAATGCCTTCGAGGGAAAATAGGTAGTTGATGGATGACAATATCATCTGAGAGCTAATTGAACAAGAGACATAGGGTAGAAAGTAACTTCTAGCGAATCTAGCCGATGGAATTATCTTAACAGATGCAAAATCTGAATCAAGTGCAATTATGAAAGTATATCCGGTAATGTAATTTCGTCTGTTGTGTCTCTGAAAGAAAAATAATGTATATGGACACTTTGCTAGGGAACTATGTGGTCGGAATTATCACCTAGCTAGAAAATAGGAAAAGACCAACAAAGCAGCCTCACAGGCATCGAGGGTTGAAATAATGTTCAGCGAGTCTAGAAAACTTACGCCAACAACAACTGCAGTTAAAATAAGGAATCTAAGCGAGGGGAAGTTTATGGATTTTAAATTTCATCCCATGCCTTCTTGTTTGTGTTTTCGATCAGGTCCACTGTTCGTTGACCTGATCAGAACCACAAACGATATTGAAAGGCAAATAGAGTATCATTGCTTCCTCAGCAATATGGTTATAATTGATTGTGTTTCCTTGCCTTGACATACTTTCAACATTCCTTGGAGAAGATCAGATGCTTGCTATAGTATGTGAATCCTAATAATTTTCAAACTTGCCTCCAGCTTGCTGATTCTGTATTCAAGTTGGTTGTTGCCATCTTCAAAGTTAGTAAGGATTCCTTATATCTTGTGATATCGATAAGGAACACTACCTTCAACATTGTGGCAATCTAGAAGCCCTTCAAAACACTTTCTTTAGAAGCCTTAAAGGATACATAAAGGGTCGTTGTGTATGTTTTAGGTCAAAATGGAGCGTTGCTCCATGCATCTTGCTCAACCAATTTGATAAATTAGTAATCATGGAGTTACGTAGTGTGTGATCTAAACCATCTCTACCAATCCTATCAAACGTTACATAGCTCCAAGCTCATTACCCTATCAAAAAAATATGACTGAGTTAGTGCACAAATCGAAGGAGCTCAATCTCTCAGCCTTTCTGCTGATTGCTCTTCTCCAATATAGAAGACAAGATATCTACTATTTAAAAGTCTACACCATCGCCATATATGCTTACTTAGGAGCAATTCTTCTGAAGTTATCTGTTGATGTCTTCTAAAGAATTGCTCCCAGGCAAGCATGTCTGGTGATGGTGTAGACTTTTGCATAACAGATATCTTGTCATCTATATTGGAGAAGAGTGATCAGCAGAAAGGCTGATAGATTGGGATTGTTTGATTTGTGCCTTAAATCGGTCATATATTTTTGATAGGGTAATGAGCTCGGAGTTATGTAACGTTTGATAGGCTTGGTAGAGTCGGTTTAGATCACACGCTATGTAACTCCATGCTTACTAATTTATGAAATAGCAAGATGCATGCAGCAATCGATAAAAGTTTGTTGTTCAACTATTGGGACCACATCTTCAATGTACATCAACACATTTTGACCTAAAATAAACACAACGACCCTCCATGTATCCTTTAAGGCTTCTGAAGAAAGTGTTCTGAAGGGCTTCTAGAATGCTACAACTTTGAAGGTAGCAATCCTGATCGAACTCACAGGAGACGAGTAAATCCTTACCAACTTCGAAGATGGCAACTACCAGCTTGAATACAGAATCAACAAGTTGGAGGCAAGCTTGAAAATTATCGGGATTCACATACTACAGTAAACATCTGATCTTCTCCAAGGAATGTTGAAAGCATACTAAGGCAAGAAAACACAATCAATTAATCCATATTGCTAAGAAAGTAATGATACTCTATTTGCCTTTCAATCTCGTTTGTGGTTCCGATTAGGTCAACGACAGTGGACCTGATCGAAAACACAAACAAGAAGGCATGGGATGAAATTTAAAATACAAAAATTTCCGCCTTTGCTTAGTTTCATTATTTTAACTGCAGTTGTTGTTGGCGTAAGTTTTCTAGACTCGCTGAACGTCATTTCAATCCTTGATGCCCGTGAGGCTGCTTTGTTGGTTTCTCCTATTTTCTATCTAGGTGATAATCCCGACCACGCATCTCTCTAGAAAAGTTTCCATCTGTATTATTTTTCTTTCAGAGACACAACAGACGAAATTACATTATCGGATACACTTTCATATTTGCACTTGATTCAGATTTCGCATCTGTTAAGATAATTCCATCGGCCAGATTTGTTAGAAGTTACTTTATACCCTATGTCTCTTCTTCAATTATCTCTAGATGATATAGTCTTCCATCAACCACCCTTTTTCCCTCGAAACCATTCTCCTACTGCACCTTCTAGGATATAATCATCACCCCGAGCGAGCAACCCAACCATATAAATTTTGGCCAGGGTAATAACTAAATTGGTTTTCCATTCTTATTTGATGCAATGCAAGGCTTCGAGGGCCCTCTAAGCGTCCAATGAGCACTTAAAGTTAAGTCCAATCGCTATTGGTTCTCTGCAGTGACGAAAAATATTGATCCCTTCTCAAAACTTGACAGGCATAAACACGAGCAACAACCGTCAATAATTCGTAATAGGGTATCTGCACCATCTTCATGAGGTCTTCACCCTTATCAATTTCGAACCCATCAAACTTAATGGTACAATGCAGGATCTTGTTTGAATTATTAATGCCTAATTGGTTATAAACTACATTCACAAAAACATTGTACTTTGTGTGTGTTGTCTCGGTGACCTTTTCAGTAATACATACTCAACTCCCACACATATGATAGTGGATCCATCTGCACGCACCTTATTCTTCGTAGTCCATGTATGGATTAAATTGAATAAACAGATGACTAGCTAGTTGCAATAGATGACACATTTGTTTATATTGTCAAATAATTGGAGACATCTGTTACTACAGTTGATCAACCTGTTGCAGAAATCAAACAAATATATATATTTGTTGTAAAAGATTGTCATATGTTGTAAGTTATCTAATAGAAAGAATATATTTTGCAATAGATTACCCATCTGTTAGATTTATTTTAAAGCAATTTTCTTTTCTTTTCGAGATACAATAATTTATAAATAGGTCCCTCCTTACAAATATGGATGATCCATATTCGTACAAGAATATTCATATCGAGTCCTTGCGTGAACTTCAAAGGTAGTTTGATGAACTCCAGAGAGATTTGGCTGACTTCGAAACAAGGCTGCCGGATGAAAAATGCCTGATTGACAATAATAATAATAGTAGTAATAATAATTAGGTAATATTATTTATTTTAGCGCATGTATGTATTTTCCTTCTTTTGTATATCGGATCTACCCAAGGGATTCAAAAATCTATGAACATTCATTTCATTTTGTTGTTGACTTTGAATTTTTAATTTTTATTTAGTATTTAATAATCATCATTCTGTTTATTCCTTGTCTTCAACATATCGACGGTTGGTGGTAGGAATTGAGCAGCAATTTGTATCTACAGAGGTTAATCTGCTACGACAGATCTATCATATGTTACAATATGAAAAATGTTTTGTAAATAAATAATAAGGAAATAAATGATAAACACAATTTATAACAACAATTTTAATAACTGATCGTGACTTTTCACCTTTTTTATTGTTGAATTTGTTTTTTAAAATTATTTATTATATAATAAAATGGTTATTATTTTATTAAGAAATTTGAAAAGGTGTTTTTTTATTTATAAAATAAAAAAGTAAGCAAATTTGGATTAATGATATGATGACAGTTATTTTTTTTTAAAAAAAGTAGATTATATGTTGCAATAAATAAATTATCTGATGCAACAGGTTCACTATTGTTGCAACAGATGATAAATCTGTTGTCACAGATGATTTATCTGACGCAACCGATATCGAATTTGTCGTCACAACTCAATAAAAATGGTTCTTGGAAAAAATTAATAATACTAATAATCTAAAAAGTCATGACTTATCAAATTATTTTTTAATTTAATTAAGTCATTACTTTTCACATTAATAAAAAATGTAATTAATAAATGGAGGTGAACAGTTAGATTATATGTTGCAACAGATAGCTATCTGATGCAGCATATTTTATATTTGTTGCAACAGATAGTACATCTGTTGTCACAGATATGTTATCTGATGCGACAAATATAGAATCTGTTGCCACAATTCAATAAAAATGGTTCTTCTAAAGAACTAATTAATAATAATAATCTAAAAAGTCATGACTTATATCACAATATTTATTTTCATAATTTAATCAAAAATATAATTAATGTATGGAGGTGAATAGTAGCTCCTTTTTGCCTCTCATTCAAATTCAATTCTTTATAAATAGGTCTCTCCTTACTCAATCTTTCATTCAACTACACTCTATTTATTTATTGCATCTCGCCTTTCATATTACACTTTAGAAGATAAGATTATGGCTGACCCAGTGTGGGATGTTGCTTTTCTGCAAGACGCCGTGAATGAACTTCGGAATCAAGTTTGTGACCTGCAATGGGAACTGGGAGGAGTTAGAGAAAGAATGCTCCGCGAGATACTCAGGCTGAGGAGGGCCTTGCTACTTTCGGTTGAAGATTGGTCGGCTGGCAATGATGATGATGATGATGATGATAATAATAATAATAATAATAATTAGATTATTATTTTTCTTTTAGTCTATTATATGTATTTTTATTTGTTTTTGTTCAATAAATAAATTATGTTTGATCTTTGACGTTTTAATCCATATTTAATTTTCATTCTATCTATTAACTTCTCAATAAACATATCAACGATTTGACGTAAAAAGGAATAATTTAGAATCTAGTAGCAATAGCAAGATTTATCTATTGGGTTTGTGGTAGGGGTTGATGTGTTGTTCAAAACAGATTACTCATGTTGCAACAGATAAATAGTCTGTTTCAATAGATGACTAGTTTGTTACTTTGCTTGGCTCTAACGTTTTAATTCGTACTCCCTCCATCTTAAATTATCCATCTCAAATTGAGATGCCACATTGATTAAGAAAAATAATTAATAATATGTCTAGTTTACCATAACCCACTGATCAGTTGGTGGGACAGTAGACGTGTTTGAAATAACCATTGTTTTTTATTCGATAGAAATTTCATAAAAGAAGAAAGCTTTTAATGTCGGTCGGCGTATAGTCCATCTATTAAATGATGTTTCCATTTTAATTTGAAGAAAAAGTGATTAATGCAAAGGTAAAACATGGATTTTTTTAAATCTTTTCTTGATTAATGAAAAAGACAAGTAAAATGAGAAATCGAATTAGGAAATTTGGGATGGGTAATTGGATGTAAGGAATAATTTTGAATCCAGTAGCAATAGCAAGAGTTGAAACATATTGGTTATCTATTGGGTTTGTGGAAGTGGTTGATTTGTGTTATTTCAAATAGATTAATCATTTGTTGCAACAGATAATTAGTCTGGTGCAACAGATAAACATCCTGAAACAACAGATAATACGTCTGATGCAACAGATAATACATCTGATGAAACAGATACATAGTCTAATGCAATAGATAAATCTTTTGATGCAACAAATTACTCATCTGATGCACCAGATGATTGATCTATTTAAATTGTGGGCACTTATGCTGGATTCATGATCGGGGTTCTATCCGTTGTTGGAAAAACAAAAGTGTACCCAGATGACAAATACGAATAAAAATCATAATTTTACTTGCCAAAGTCACCTATGAAAGTTAAACATCTTGATATAACAGATAATACGTCTGGTGCAACAGATAATACGTTTAATGCAATAGATAAACAATCTGATGCAACAGATAAATCTCCTGATGCAACAGATTACTCATCTGATGCACCAGATCATTGATCTATTTAAATTGTGGGCACTTATACTGGATTCATAATTGGGGTTTTATTCGTTGTTGGAAAAATAAAAGTGTACCCAGATGACAAATACGAATAAAAATCATAATTTTATTTACCAAAGTCACCTATGAAGTAATGCCAAAGTGGAAAGTGATGTAGTAAACAAAATTTGACCTAAGAAATTGGTCAGATCACAGCAGTAGTGTTGTACCAACAACAATAACACTAACAACAAATGGTCGACAAGAAAAAGATGAAGATGATAATGAAGTAGAAGATGATGATAATGAAGTAGAGGATGATGAATAAAGCAGTAGAAATAGAAACAATGAACATCAAAAATCGCTAAGAGAGAGAAAACAACAATGGATTAGAAGAGAGAGAAAGGTTCCCTTTTCCCTCTGTTTCCCGTTAGTTTAGGTATACATTGGGATCAAAGTATAAATTTAAAAACTTATGGGTTATTTTCAAACTTTCCCAACTTTCTTAATCCATAATAAAGTAATTGTCACCTCTAACTAATAATTAAGACTTGTGTCACCTACACCTCATTTTAAAATTTTTTTGTCACCTATGGCCCAAACCCCCGTGTTACCTCCACTCCACGTGGGGGTGGAAGGAAAGGTACAATAATTTACACGATTAGGTAGCATTTTAGTGACTAGTGATAAGTAACATGAATAGATGTCATCATTTAATCTAACAATGAAAATAGTAGAGAAAACAAATCATAAAAGTAAGGTGTGTCTATATATATATATATAATCTATTAAAAGTGTAAAGATCCTTAGTAAAGTGATTTGAACTTTTTACCCTTCATTAAAAGATTCTTCTTTAGATAAAACTCTCTTTTCACTATTTTTTTAATTTATTATTTAATTATTTTTTATTATATTAACTAGACTTCCTAAACTATATGGGACTCGTTAAATATTTGGTAGGAGAATTAATTAATATTTTTCTTTCTACTAGATTTCTTTAAATATATGGGACTCCTAAAATATATGGTAGAAGAATTAATTAATATTTTTCTTTCCACTATTCAATTAGAAAAATACTCCTAAAATAGGGCTCTATTAAGGAAATACTTCTATAAATATTGAAATATACGGTAAACTAGAGAACAAATCGATTTTCCTATTGGGAGAATATGATTGATGCTCATCTAACTTAGTTCGATTGCATGTCTAGATGGAAAATGCTTGATTTTCTAACCCTCAATTTCTTCATTGTTTTTGTCAGCATCATAGAATTCAACATGTATATATATATATATATATACTTTCTTTGTTTTCATTCAAAATCATTCTTTAAGGTCAAAATATTTCCTTGGACAAGAATTAGTTGGATTAAAATTGAAGCTTTGTGATCACTATGATATTTTTTTTTATAGTTTAAAGGTCGTAGATGAATGACAGTTGGCTTTGAAGAATTTCTTGTGTAAAGGTTAGGTTTAATTGTATTGTTTTGATATCTTTATTATATTATTATTTTAATTTAATTTACAAATGATCGATGAATGTGGGTCGGCTTTGAAATTTTTTACAGTTAAAGGTTAGGTTTAATTGTATTAGCGTAATATCTCTATTAGTTAGTTATTTTGTGGTAGTTTATAGTTTGTAGACGAATCTCGATCGGTTTTGAAAATTTTTTGTGTGTAAAGTTTAAGTTTAATTGTATTATTTTTATATCACTTTTATCGTAATATTTTGTTGCAGTTTACAAGTGATAGATAAATGTTGGTTGGCTTTGAGAATTTTTTTTATGTAAAGGTTAGGTTTAGTTGTATTATTTTGATATCTCTATTATCGTATTATTTTATTATTGTTTATAGGAGGTAGATGAGTGTCAGACGACTTTGAAATTTTTTTTTGTATCTAAAGATTAGATTTAATTGTATTATTTTGATGTCTCTATCATTGTATTATTTTGTTGCTATTTACAGATGGTAGATGAATGTCAATCGACTTTTTAAAATATTTTTGGTAAAGATTAAGTTTGATAAATAAATTCTCCATCTTTATATACTCAAAAGATATTAAATTTAATTATTATATTCATCTTTATTATTTAAACAAATATCCTATTTATTGTAATGTTTGAACTCATTAAAATGAGGTACACACACGAGGCGCATACATATATATTGAATTATATATATATATATATATATATACTAGTCTAGATGTATGCGTCTCACGTGTGTTCCTCACTTTATTGAGTTCAAATGTTACACTAAATAGGATTTTTTTATAAATAACAAATATATATATATACAATAATTAAATTCAACATCTTTTGGAGAATTTATCTAATTAAACTTAACCTTTAAAATAAAATTATCAAAGCCGATCGACATTCATCTACCACCTGTAACTGCAACAAAACAATACGATAGAGACATCAAAACAATATAATTACTCAAAAATTTTCTCAAAGCCGTTTGACAGTCATCTACCATCTCTAAACTATAAAAAATAATATTATGATAATAGAGATATCAAAATAATACAACTAAACTTAACCTTTACGTAAAAAAAAAATTCTCAAAACAGAAATATAAAAATAATACAACTAAATCTAAAATTTACCTAAAAAAAATCCTCAAAGATGACCGACGTTCATCTACCACCTGTAAATTCATCTACGACCTATAAAATACAACAAAATAATACAATAGTGATCACAAAACTTTAATTTTGATGAAAATAATTCTTGTGTGAGCTAAACTTTTGACCCTAAAGAATGACTTGAATGAAAACAAAGAAGTTATATATACACACACGTTGAATCCCAATAAGAAAAATTGATTTCTTTGGTAGTTTAACGTGCATCTTAATATTTATAGAAGTATTTCCTTAATAGAGTCCTATTTTAGGAGTATTTTTCTATCCCATTTTAGGAGTATTTTTCTAATTGATCAGTATAAGGAAAAATATTAATTGATTCTCCGTCCATATATTTTAGGAGTCTAGTTTATATAATAAAAATAATTAAATAATAATTAAAAAAATAGTGAAAAGACAGTTTGTCTAAAGAAAGGTCTTTTAATGAAGGACAAAAAGTTCAAATCACTTTTCTAAAGGTCTTCACACTTTTAATATATTATATTATATTATATTATATTTTATTATATTTTACTTTTAGCTAAAACTTTCTGTTCAATTCTTTTTCTTCTTTTAAAAGACAACGTAGGGTCTTGTTAAAGGAATTGTTGCTACTACTTAGGGGTCGTTTGGTTAGGAATGTAGTTATGCTGGGATTAGTTATGTTGGGATAAGTTATGATGGGATGAGTTATACTGGGATTAGTTATACTGGAATTATTTTTTATTGAGTGTTTGGTTTATTGATTTCAAAGTAATATGCATGGTATAATTTCTAAGAATAAATTAATTGATTACCAAAATACCCTCCATCTTATTTAACTTCTTTTTTGTTTATATATATTTTTTTCAAGATTTAAATATTTATTCTTAAAAATAAAACTTTCATCTTATTTAGCTTAATTTTTATGTGTGTCTTCCCATGATTATGTCGTGTGTTTGAAAAAAAATCTTACTACATCTTATTTAGTTTGAAATAAAAACTTCCAACTTAAGTTTGTTAAAGTAAAAGAAGATTTGTTGTTTTTGTCACTTCATTTAAACACATATTACTCATATTACATAGAATATTAA